>NC_034179.2:4194507-4339507 GCF_002021735.2 Oncorhynchus kisutch | reverse complement strand
ATTGCCGTTGCCTCTTCCGTTCTCCGAGTGGAAAAACTTCATCAGGCTTCTAAAAAAAAGGGGCAATCTGGGATTGTTGCATTTTCATTATTTAAAGAAATTATTATTGGCATATATGTGGCTATATACAGGGGGTACCGGTACAGAGTCAATGTGGAGGCTATATACAGGGGGTACCGGTACAGAGTCAATGTGGAGGCTATATACAGGGGGTACCGGTACAGAGTCAATGTGGAGGCTATATACAGGGGGTACCGGTACAGAGTCAATGTGGAGGCTATATACAGGGTGTACCGGTACAGAGTCAATGTGGAGGCTATATACAGGGGGTACCAGTACAGAGTCAATGTGGAGGCTATATACAGGGGGTACCGGTACAGAGTCAATGTGGAGGCTATATACAGGGGGTACCGGTACAGAGTCAATGTGGAGGCTATATACAGGGGGTACCGGTACAGAGTCAATGTGGAGGCTATATACAGGGGGTACCGGTACAGAGTCAATGTGGAGGCTATATACAGGGGGTACCGGTACAGAGTCAATGTGGAGGCTATATACAGGGGGTACCGGTACAGAGTCAATGTGGAGGCTATATACAGGGTGTACCGGTACAGAGTCAATGTGGAGGCTATATACAGGGGGTACCGGTACAGAGTCAATGTGGAGGCTATATACAGGGGGTACCGTTACAGAGTCAATGTGGAGGCTATATACAGGGGGTACCGGTACAGAGTCAATGTGGAGGCTATATACAGGGGGTACCGGTACAGAGTCAATGTGGAGGCTATATACAGGGGGTACCGGTACAGAGTCAATGTGGAGGCTATATACAGGGGGTTATGGTACAGAGTCAATGTGGAGGCTATATACAGGGGGTACCGGTAGAGAGTCAATGTGGAGGCTATATACAGGGGGTACCGGTACAGAGTCAATGTGGAGGCTATATACAGGGGGTACCGGTACAGAGTCAATGTGGAGGCTATATACAGGGGGTACCGGTACAGAGTCAATGTGGAGGCTATATACAGGGGGTACCGGTACAGAGTCAATGTGGAGGCTATATACAGGGGGTACTGGTACAGAGTCAATGTGGAGGCTATATACAGGGGGTACCGGTACAGAGTCAATGTGGAGGCTATATACAGGGGGTACCGGTAGAGAGTCAATGTGGAGGCTATATACAGGGGGTACCGGTAGAGAGTCAATGTGGAGGCTATATACAGGGTATTACGGTAGAGAGTCAGTGTGGAGGCTATATACAGGGGGTACCGGTAGAGAGTCAATGTGGAGGCTATATACAGGGTATTACGGTACAGAGTCAATGTGGAGGCTATATACAGGGGGTACCGGTAGAGAGTCAATGTGGAGGATATATACAGGGTATTACGGTAGAGAGTCAGTGTGGAGGCTATATACAGGGGGTACCGGTAGAGAGTCAATGTGGAGGCTATATACAGGGGGTACCGGTACAGAGTCAATGTGGAGGCTATATACAGGGGGTACCGGTACAGAGTCAATGTGGAGGCTATATACAGGGGGTACCGGTACAGAGTCAATGTGGAGGCTATATACAGGGGGTACCGGTACAGAGTCAATGTGGAGGCTATATACAGGGGGTACCGGTACAGAGTCAATGTGGAGGCTATATACAGGGGGTACCGGTACAGAGTCAATGTGGAGGCTATATACAGGGGGGTACCGGTACAGAGTCAATGTGGAGGCTATATACAGGGGGTACCGGTACAGAGTCAATGTGGAGGCTATATACAGGGGGGTACCGGTACAGAGTCAATGTGGAGGCTATATACAGGGTGTACCGGTACAGAGTCAATGTGGAGGCTATATACAGGGGGTACCGGTACAGAGTCAATGTGGAGGCTATATACAGGGGGTACCGGTACAGAGTCAATGTGGAGGCTATATACAGGGGGTAACGATACAGAGTCAATGTGGAGGCTATATACAGGGGGTAACGATACAGAGTCAATGTGGAGGCTATATACAGGGGGTAACGATACAGAGTCAATGTGGAGGCTATATACAGGGGGTACCGGTACAGAGTCAATGTGGAGGCTATATACAGGGGGTACCGGTACAGAGTCAATGTGGAGGCTATATACAGGGGGTACCGGTACAGAGTCAATGTGGAGGCTATATACAGGGGGTACCGGTACAGAGTCAATGTGGAGGCTATATACAGGGGGGTACCGGTACAGAGTCAATGTGGAGGCTATATACAGGGGGTACCGGTACAGAGTCAATGTGGAGGCTGTATACAGGGGTTACCGGTACAGAGTCAATGTGGAGGCTATATACTGGGGGTACCGGTACAGAGTCAATGTGGAGGCTATATACAGGGGGCACCGGTACCAAGTCAGTGTGGAGGCTATATACAGGGGGCACCGGTACCAAGTCAGTGTGCAGCAGGGGTACAGGCTAGTTGAGGTAATTTGTACATGTTGGTTGGGGCTGAAGTGACTATGCATAGATAATAAACAGTACAAAGAGGGGGGGGGTCAATGTAAATTGTCCGGTGGAAATTGTATTCATTGTTCAGCAGTCTAATGACATGGGGATAGAAGCTGTTGAGGAACCTTTTGGTCCTAGACTTGGCTCACCGGTACCGCTAGCCGTGCTGTAGCAGAGAAAGTCTATAACTTGGGTGACTGGAGTCCCTGATAATTGTATGGGCTTTCCACTGACACCACCTATTATACAGGTCCTGGATGGCAGGAAGCTTGGTCCCAGTGATGTACTGGGCCGTTCGCACTACCCTCTGATATACAGGTCCTGGATGGCAGGAAGCTTGGTCCCAGTGGTGTACTGGGCCGTTCGCACTACCCTCTGTAGCGCCTTATGGTCAGATGCCGAGCAGTTGCCATACCAGGTGGTGATGCAACCGATCAGGATGCTGGTCAGGATGCTCTCGATGGTGCAGCTGTAGAACCTTTTGAGGATCTGGGGACCCATGCCAAATCTTTTCAGTCTCCTAAAGGGGAAAAGGTTTTGTCGTGCCCTCTTCACAACTGTCTTGGTGTGTTTGGACCATGTTAGTTTGTTGGTGATGTGGGCACCAAGGAACTTGAAGCTCTCAACCTGCTCCACTACAGCCCCGTTGATGTTAATTGGGGGCTTGTTTGAACCTCCTTTTCCTGTAGTCCACGATCAGCTCCTTTGTCTAGCTCACATTGAAGGAGAGCTTGTTGTCCAGGCACCACACTGCCAGTTCTCTGACCTCCTCCCTATAGGCCAAGGTCATTCTTAAACTTCCTCCACCGGGTTCGGTTTTAAGTGGTTTTCTCCATGTATTTAAATGCTGTTCTTTGTTTCATATGCAGGCCCCTCCTTCAAAACAATATACCTTTTTTTCTTCTTACCAGGCTAGTTACCAGATCAATGGAAAATTCTGCAACCCTTTCAATTCACCACAAGATGGACACCTTTAGTATCATAAAACACTTACTACCCCTTAAAGGCGCTAGGTTACTACTGTATGTATGTAGCTGTTCCGTCATATAGTTGTATATTAATATGTCCATCCTGGTGAAGAACAGACATTACTGTAAAACAGACATTACTGTAAAACTGTAAAACAGACATTACTGTAAAACTGTAAAACAGACATTACTGGAAAACTGGAAAACAGACATTACTGTAAAACAGACATTACTGTAAAACTGTAAAACAGACATTACTGTAAAACTGTAAAACAGACATTACTGTAAAACAGACATTACTGTAAAACTGTAAAACAGACATTACTGTAAAACTGTAAAACAGACATTACTGTAAAACTGTAAAACAGACATTACTGTAAAACAGACATTACTGTAAAACAGACATTACTGTAAAACTGTAAAACAGACATTACTGTAAAACATTACTGGATGAGATTAAACCCGATGAAAGACAGAACATTATTTTACAGAAGGTCAAAGTCTTGAGTGTTGCTAGATGTACAACAGTCAGTGATTACTAGAGGTTGTTTTAAGTGCGACAGAAAGCCAAATGTTTAGTAAACAGTCCAACGTGGCTGCACAGATTCATTTTGGTTGATTGTTACCCGTCTGTTTGGTATCTTTCAAATATTGTGCTCTGTTGAATTTTAAAATATGTCTAAAACTCAATAATAACATGCTTTTGTTTCACATGTGGCCTGTCTGTGTGTAAATTAATAAAATCATGTTTAACCAAAATGTGTTTGTTTAGCTACTTATGTGAAATGACCTGAAATGATTTCTATTGATGGTATATCTATTGTGGTAACGTTGATAAAGTGTACTGAGTGGGCGAACTTCCCCCCCAAACAAATCAAATCAAATGTATTTATATAGCCCTTCGTACATCAGCTGATATCTCAAAGTGCTGTACAGAAACCCAGCCTAAAACCCCAAACAGCAAGCAATGCAGGTGTAGAAGCAACACACCCACATCATAGTCTATATGACTAATGTGAAGTCACCTGTCACTGCCAATAGATATGTGACCTCATGGCATCATGTGACCTGGATGAGTGTCCTCGTGATGTCATGTGACCTGGATAAGTGTCCTCGTGATGTCACGTGACCTGAGCTCCTCTTCTCAGTTTCCACCGATACTTATTATGGCAACATCTATGACACGCGGAGTATTGCCTCACTCTCTCTCACGGACAATCTCTCTGAAGTCATACAACACACACGAGGAAGTCATCGTGTGTGTGTGTGTATATATATGTGTGTATATATATGTGTGTGTGTATATATATATGTGTGTGTGTATATATATGTGTGTGTGTGTGTATATATATGTGTGTGTGTGTGTATATATATATGTGTGTGTGTGTATATATATGTGTGTGTGTGTATATATATATATGTGTGTGTGTGTGTGTATATATATGTGTGTGTGTGTGTATATATATGTGTGTGTGTATATATATATATATATGTGTGTGTGTGTATATATGTGTGTGTGTGTGTGTGTATAAATGTGTGTGTGTGTGTGTATATATGTGTGTGTGTGTTTATATATGAGTGTGTTTATATATATATATATATAATGTGTGTGTGTATGTGTGTATATGGGGTGGCAGGGTAGCCTAGTGGTTAGAGCGTTGGACTAGTAACCGGAAGGTTGCAAGTTAAAACTCCGAGCTGACAAGGTACAAATCTGTCGTTCTGCCCCTGAACAGACAGTTAACCCAATGTTCCTAGGCTGTCATTGAAAATAAGAATTTGTTCTTAACTGACTTGCCTAGGTAAATATGTGTGTGTGTGTGTGAGAGAGAGAGAGGGGGAGTGTTTGGAAACTCCCAACGGATACAATAATTGCTAAAGTACATTCCTAATTACAGTCGTATGAAAAAGTTTGGGCAGCCCCTGACAATTTACATGATTTCCATTTATATATAATTGGGTGTTTGGATCAGCAATTTCATTTTGATCTATCGTATAACTGATGGACACAGTAATATTTCAGTAGTGAAATGAGGTTTATTGGATTAACAGAAAATGTGCAATATGCATCAAAACTAAATTAGACAGGAGCATAAATTTAGGCAAAAATATCACATCAATATTTAGTAGAGCCTCCTTTTGCTAAAATAACAGCTAGACACTTCCCATAGCCTCTAATGAGTGTCTGGATCCTGGATGAAGGCATTTGGACCATTCCTCCTTACAAAACATCTCCAGTTCAGTTAGGTTTGATGGTTGCCGAGCATGGACAGCCCACTTCAAATCATCCCACAGATTCTCAATGATATTCAGGTCTGGGGACTGGGATGGCCATTCCAGATCATTGTACTTGTTCCTCTGCATAAATGCCCGGGTAGATTTTGAGCAGTGTTTTGGGTCGTTGTCTTGTTGAAATATCCAGCCCCGGCGTAACTTTAACTTTGTGATTCATTCTTCAACATTATTCCCAAGAATCTGCTGATATTGAGTGGAATCCATGCGACCCTCAACTTTAACAAGATTCCCAGTACCGCCACTGGCCACACAGCCCCACAGCATGATGGAAACCAAACTTTACTGTGGGTAGCAAGTGTTTTTCTTGGAACGCTGTGTTCTTTTGCCGCCATGCATAACGTCCCTTGTTATGACCAAATACCTCAATCTTTGTTTCATCAGTCCACAGCACCTTATTCCAAAATGAAGCTGGCTTGTCCTAATGTGCGTTTGCATTACCTCAAGCGACTCTGTTTGTGAGGTGTGTGCAGAAAAGGCTTCTTCCGCATCACTCTCCCATACAGCTTCTCCTTGTGCAAAGTGCACTGAATTGTTGAACGATGCACAGTGACACCATCTGCAGCAAGATGGTGTTGTAGGTCTTTGGAGGTGGTCTGTGGGCTGTTTTTGACCGTTCTCACCATCCTTCGCCTCTCCGATATTTTACTTGGCCTGCCACTTCTGGCCTTAACAAGACCTGTGCCTGTGGTCTTCCATGAATGTAAACTTCTGACCCACTGGAATTGTGATACAGTGAATAATAAGTGAAATAATCTGTCTGTAAACAATTGTTGGAAAAAGTAATTGTGTCTTGCACAAAGTAGATGTCCTAACCGACTTGCCAAAACTATAGTTTGTTAACAAGAAATTTGTGGAGTGGTTGAAAAACGAGTTTTAATGACTTCAACCTAAGTGACTTCAACTGTATATCTGAATGTAGGCATACATTTAAGATACATAATATACCCACACCCAATGCTCAACTTCCTGTCCCGATACTCAACTTCCTGTCCCGATACTCAACTCCCTGTCCCTATACTCAACTATCCCTGTCCCAATGCTCAACGTCCTGTCCCTATACTCAACTATCCCTGTCTCTATACTCAACTTCCTGTCCCGATCCTCAACTTCCTGTCCCGATACTCAACTCCCTGTCCCAATGCTCAACTCCCTGTCCTTATTCTCAACTCGCCCTGTCCCTATACTCAACTATCCCTGTCCCAATGCTCAACTTACTGTCCCTATACTCAACTATCCCTGTCCCTATACTCAACTATCCCTGTCCCTATACTCAACATCCTGTCCCTATACTCAACACCCTGTCCCTATACTCAACATCCTGTCCCTATACTCAACATCCTGTCCCTATACTCTATTTCCTGTCCCTATACTCAACTCCCTGTCCCTATACTCAACTCCCTGTCCCTATACTCAACTATCCCTGTCCCTATGCTCAACTATCCCTGTCCCAATGCTCAACTATCCCTGTCCCGATACTCAACTCACCCTGTCCCTATACTCAACTCACCCTGTCCCTATACTCAACTATCCCTGTCCCGATACTCAACTATCCTGTCCCTATACTCAACTCCCTGTCCCTATACTCAACTCCCTGTCCCTATACTCAACTCCCTGTCCCTATACTCAACTCCCTGTCCCTATACTCAACTCCCTGTCCCTATACTCAACTCCCTGTCCCAATGTAATACCCGGGTAATTTGTGACAGGAAACCACTTGTTAGGACATCCTATGTTATCAAAACATTTGTTTACATGAATTGTGATTATTTCCCGGGATACACAACATCCTGAAATATATGTAGATACAGTATTTATGTAGATTTATTTTGTTAGACAGAATACTATTGTCTTTTCTTTGACCTAGTGATACTGAATGTAAAAAGTGGCTCAACTTACCCCACTCTCCTCTATTACGACGGTGAATAATGCTCGTCCGCCTGCTATTAACCAGTCGCAGGCTTGTAACTAAGCGCACATGTCACACATGAATGGTTGAACCGCCGAACTCTTCATTGAGACATTGCTGAAACATCAATCTATGGGTGAGTCAGACCTCTTCATTGAGATAATGCTGAAACGTCAATCTATGGGTGAGTCAGACCTCTTCATTGAGATAATGCTGAAACGTCAATCTATGGGTGAGTCAGACCTCTTCATTGAGATAATGCCGAAACGTCAATCTATGGGTGAGTCAGAACTCTTCATTAAGATAATGCTGAAATGTCAATCTATGGGTGAGCCAGAACTCTTCATTGAGATAATGCTGAAACATCAATCTATGGGTGAGTCAGAACTCTTCATTGAGATAATGCTGAAACGTCAATCTATGGGTGAGTCAGAACTCTTCATTGAGATAATGCTGAAACGTCATTCTATGGGTGAGTCAGAACTCTTCATTGAGATAATGCTGAAACGTCAATCTATGGGTGAGTCAGAACTCTTCATTGAGATAATGCTGAAACATCAATCTATGGGTGAGTCAGAACTCTTCATTGAGATAATGCTGAAACATCAATCTATGGGCGAGTCAGAACCCTTCATTGCTGAAACGTCAACCCATGGGCGAGTCAGAACTCTGCATTGAGACATTGCTGAAACATCAATCTATGGGCGAGTCAGAAGGTGAGCCACTTTCGTGGTACCAGTTACCAAGGCCAAAGTTACAGAGGTAACTCCTCAAACTGATGCACCATCGAGAGCATTCTAGCATTCTGTCGGGCTGCATCAACGCCTGGCACGGAAACTGCTCCGTCCTCAACCGAATGGCTCTCCTGAGCACGACCGGGGGGGGGGGGGCACACTGCCTGGTGGGAGGCACACTGCCTGCCCTCCAGGACATTTAAAACACGTGTGTCAAAGGAAAGCTAAGAAGATCATCAAGGACCTCAGCCACCTGAGTCATGGTCTGTTCACCCTGCTAGCATCTAGCAGACAGAGACAGTACAGGTGTATCAAAGCTGGGACCAAGAGACTGAGAAACAGCTTCTCCAAGCCGTCAGACTACTTAACAGTCAGCTCCTGTAGTAGGAAACAAAAACACACACACAATGCTGATTGATGTCCCATGTATAACTTATAGAAACATTAAATACTGGGCTGTTTATTTTATACTGTTTTCACACTGTTTATTTACAAGGCCTTTTGAAAGTATTCCGATCCTTTTTCCATGTTTTTACATTACAGCCTTGTTCTAAAATGGATTCAATTGTTTTGTTTCCCCCTCATCAATCTACACACAATACCCCACAATGACATCACAATATCCCACAATGACATCACAATACCCCACAATGACATCACAATACCCCACAATGACATCACAATACCCCACAATGACATCACAATACCCCACAATGACAAAGCAAAAACAGGTTTTTATAAATGTTTCTCCCATTCTTCATTGGTTTCATCAGACCAGAGAATCTTGTTTTTCATGGTCTGAGAGTCTTTAGGTGCCTTTTGACAAACCCCAAGCGGGCTGTGATGGCACACCTGTATTTGGGGAGTTTCTCCCATTCTTCTCTGTAGATCCTCTCAAGCTCTGTCTGGTTGGATATGGGGAGTGTTGTTGCACAGCTATTTTCAGGTCTCTCCAGAGATGTTCGATCAGGTTCAAGTCTGGGCTCTGGCTGGGCCACTTAAGCACATTCAGAGACATGTCCCGAAGCCACTCCTGCGTTGTCTTGGCTGTGTGCTTAGGGTTGTTGTCCTGTTGGAAGGTGAACCATCTCCCAAGTCTGAGGTCCTGAGCACTCTGGAGCAGGTTTTCATCAAGGATCTCTCTGTACTTTGCTCCATTCATCTTTCCCTCGATCCTGACTAGTCTCCCAGTCCCTGCCGTTGACAAACAACCCCACAGCATGATGCTGCCACCACCATGCTTCACTGTAGGGATGGTACCAGGTTTCCTCCAGACGTGAAGCTTGGCATTCAAGCCAAAGAGTTCAATCTTGGTTTCATCTGACCAGAGAATCTTGTTTCTCATGGTCTCAGACTCCAAGGGGGCTGTCATGTGCCTTTTACTTTCATCTGGCCACTCTACCATAAAGGTCTGATTAGTGGAGTGCTGCTGTTAGGAGATAGTAAGATACGCATTATACAGCCCTGTTAGGAGATAGTAAGATAAACATTTTCGCTGCATCCGCTATAACATCTGCTAAACTGTGTACGCAACCAATAAACTTTGATTTGATTTTTTAAACTTGATTCGTAGTATAGGCACTTAAAGCCGATTCATGGAAAATCTCAAATTTTCCCTATACCCATCATGAGGTTGTTACAACCTAGCCTATGAATGAAAGTTTACAATGTAGGTTCACAGGTCACGATAATTCTTTGTAATAAAGGTGACAGACAGTGACACATTCAATACCACCTTGAACACTCTTGCCTGCATCTAGCTGATCTAGGGTGTAATCATTAGTCCAACAGTTGCAAACTAGAGTTTCTATTGGACAAATTCTGGTATGTTCATCCCCGTTTTGTTCCCTTTGCTTCCGTTTAAGAAACGTTTTTCAACAGAATCGGCAGAATGAATACACCTCCGATCACATGCAAACAGCTCACTTTCACAGCAGCCACATACAAACAGCATGATCAACTATCTACACGTTCTGCTCTCACCTTTTCCTTCTGGACTTCAGTGCACAACACATCCGCTGTCTGTGACCAGGAGAAAAAAAACTTTCCAAGCCAAACCTTCATATCATAACCGCTACACACAGCCTACATCGTTGTCACGTCATAGTCAACATAGCTACTAGAACTAACGTGTTAGTAAATCCGCTATAATCGTGCAGTACAGTGTACAGTTTAGCAGTTACACCGGTGGGCCCCGGTGGAAATAAATTAATAAAACCAAAAGCTAACCTTGACTTGGAAGAGTTCCAGTGTTGGATAGCCATAGCCAGTTAGCTAACATAGCATCCCTCTCTGTTGGATAGCCATAGCCAGCTAGCTAACATAGCATCCCTCTCTGTTGGATAGCCATAGCCAGTTAGCTAACATAGCATCCCTCTCTGTTGGATAGCCATAGCCAGTTAGCTAACATAGCATCCCTCTCTGTTGGATAGCCATAGCCAGCTAGCTAACATAGCATCCCTCTCTGTTTGAACCGGGTGTTTGATTATGCTAAACTAGCTAGCTGCATTTGCTAGCTAAGTGAACGTTTAAAAAATGCAACCAAATATAGCAAGCTCTCTCTCTTGCTTTTTCTTAATTTTGGAAGAAAATAATTTGTTCAAAACTGTTGTCTTTCTCTTTGAGTCAACTACTCACCACATGTTATGCTATGCAGTGCTAGCTAGCTGTAGCTTATGCTTTCAGTACTAGATTCATCATGTTATGCTCTGCAGTGCTAGCTAGCTGTAGCTTATGCTTTCAGTACTAGATTCATTCTCTGATCCTTTGATTGGGTGGACAACATGTCAGTTTGTGCTGCAAGAGCTCTGATAGGACGTCCTCCGGAAGTTGTCGTAATTACTGGGTAAGTCTATGGAAGAAAGGGGAAAGTATTGGAACTTCACAATAAGGTGTGGCAGGAAGGGAAACTGCCTGAAAGTTGGAAGCAGCCTGTCCTTTAAGCTATAGGCCGATAGCATTGACATCTGATGTATGTAAACGTATGGAAAGGATGATAGCGGAAAGGTTGACTTACTTTCCGTAGAGTAGAGGACAAATGTCACCAGACGGTTCAGGAAAGGCAGGGGACCAATGGATCCTGTACTGGGCCTTCAAGGCACATGCAAATAAGGAGACGCTGGTAGCCTTTTTCTTTGATTCACAGTAGATATGATGTGGAAGGAAAGCAGACTTACAGTACCAAGCTGGATAACATGGGAGATGGAGGATGGACTTTTAACTGGATAAAGGATTTTCTTTCTGGGTGATCAATACAAGTGAAGGAGGGGTGGGGGGGGCTCTATGTCAGAAAGATATGAGGTAGATAATGGCACCCCCCAGGGAAGTGTCATTAGTCCTTTGTTGTTCTCCATTATGATTGACAATGTATTCTCCCAGGTGAGACCTGATATTGAGAGGTCATGCTATATATTGCACTA
The DNA here is from genome assembly GCF_002021735.2 of Oncorhynchus kisutch. Classification (NCBI taxonomy): domain Eukaryota; kingdom Metazoa; phylum Chordata; class Actinopteri; order Salmoniformes; family Salmonidae; genus Oncorhynchus; species Oncorhynchus kisutch. The sequence goes on along the minus strand of NC_034179.2, from coordinate 4,327,716 downwards.
GGTCATCACTGGATTATGGAAGTGTAGCATATATATATATATATATATATATATATTTCACTTTTATTTAAACTAGGCAAGGATATGCAACTCAAACATCTTTAAAAAGCTAGATGTAATCCAGGCTCAAGCCCTAAGAATAAGTTGTGGAGCAATCAGGACCTCCCCGGTGCCTCTCCTTCCAGTTCTCTGCTGCCAATGACTGGAACGAACTAGAAAAATCTCTGAAACTGGAAACACTTATCTCCCTCACTAGCTTTAAGCACCAGCTGTCAGAGCAGCTCACAGATTACTGCACCTGTACATAGCCCACCTATAATTTAGCCCAAACAACTACCTGTAACGGCTTTCTTCCGTCGAAGGAGAGTCGGACCAAAATGCAGCGTGGCTATTTGCAATCCATGTTTATTAAATCATAAAGAAACACGAACTTACAAAAACAATAAACGTCATGTGACCGAAACAGCCCTATCTGGTGCAAACACAAAGACAGGAACAATCACCCACAAAATACACAGTGAAACCCCGGCTACCTAAATATGGTTCCCAATCAGAGACAACGAGAATCACCTGACTCTGATTGAGAACCGCCTCAGGCAGCCAAACCTATGCTACACCCCTACTCAGCCGCAATCCCAATGCCTACAAAACCCCAATACGAAACACAACAAAATAAAACCCATGTCACACCCTGGCCTGACCAAATATATAACGAAAACACAAAATACTATGACCAAGGCGTGACACTACCTCTTTCCCTACTGTATTTATTTATTTTGCTCCTTTGCACCCCATTATTTTTATTTCTACTTTGCACATTCTTCCACTGCAAATCTACCATTCCTGTGTTTTACTTGCTATATTGTATTTACTTTGCCACCATGGCCTTTTTTTGCCTTTACCTCCCTTATCTCACCTCATTTGCTCACATTGTATATAGACTTATTTTTCTACTGTATTATTGACTGTATGTTTGTTTTACTCCATGTGTAACTCTGTGTTGTTGTATGTGTCGAACTGCTTTGCTTTATCTTGGCCAGGTCGCAATTGTAAATGAGAACTTGTTCTCAACTTGCCTACCTGGTTAAATAAAGGTGTTCTCAACTTGCCTACCTGGTTAAATAAAGGTGTTCTCAACTTGCCTACCTGGTTCAATAAAGGTGGAAGAAAGGTGAAATAAAAACATAAATAAAAAGGTATGGTTGGGAAAGATGCCGTTAGAGTTAATAAGTCAACAGCTAACCATGACATATTGGGTAAATCTACAGGTCATAAGGTCACACATCCAACAAAAAAAGTACAACTAGAGTGCTGGGAATATGAACAAAATCTGTATACAAGCTTTGGGTGGATAGGTAATGGCATGGTGAGAGAGATGGGGTGGTTTGGGAGGGAGTTGAGCCTCTCTGTGGTTCTTCCTGCTATGCCATCTTGGTTTCTCCCTCAGACAGTGATAGATCTAGGGTTGCTTGAGAGGGTAAGAGATGTTGAGGAAAGAGTAGATTTGTATTTTATTTAAACCTCTATTTAACTAGACAAGTCAGTTAAGAACAAATACTTATTTTCAATGACAGCCTAGAAACAGTGGGTTAACTGCCTGTTCAGGGGCAGAACGACAGAGTTTTACATTGTCAGCTCAGGGATTCAATCTAGCAACCATTTTGTTTACTGGCCCAACACTCCAACCACTAGGCTACCTGCCACCCCATTCAGTTGTAAGTGAACATTTAAGAATACAATACTATGCTTTCTTGAATATATTCACATATCTAAGGACCCTAAAACAAGGAGGACAGGAGCAGCTTTTAGTGTTCCTGAGTTTAAGGTGGCAGTGACGAAAAGAACAATGGATCATTTATCTGTTTACACAATGGAGTTGTCGGCCTTTCTATTGGCTGCAGAGTGGATGGAGGAGGTTGAGGCCAGACAGAGTAGTCATCTGCTCTGATTCCTGTGCAGCACTAAAAACCCATCCTCCAACCCCCATGTTATCTAGCTTGATACTGCAGCACTGATAAGCTTAAATGCATTTGTGTCTCAGAGCAGACAGGATGTATTGTATGAGGTTTTGCAGTGCTTGTACAGGGTGAAACAGACCGGGGGTGTATTTGTGATATTCCTCTGGGTACCAGCTCATGTGGGAGTAGAGGGGAACGAGGAGGTGGATATGATCTCCAAGCAGGCTCTTAAAGCATCCTAATGTTGAAATTCTTTTGTACCTTTATTTAACTAGGCAAGTCAGTTAAGAACAAATTCTTATTTATAATGACGGCCTACCCCGGCCAAACCTGGACGACGCTGGGCTAATTGTGCGCTGCCCCTATGGGACTCCAAATCACGGCCGGATGTGATACAGCCTAGATTCAAACCAGGGACTGTAGTGACACCTCTTGCACTGAGATGCAGTGCTTTAGACCACTGCGCCACTCGGGAGTATGAATGGAATTGTCAATCAGTAAAACAGAAGCCAAGGGGTTAATAAGAACAGTGGATAAAACAAATGACAAGAGTTGTGGAACAGGGAGAGAAAGGGAAGACACCTGTATAAGATCCAGGAACAGGAAGAGACAGGGAAGACACCTGTATAAGATCCAGGAACAGGAAGAGACAGGGAAGACACCTGTATAAGATCCAGGAACAGGAAGAGACAGGGAAGACGCCTGTATAAGATCCAGGAACAGGAAGAGACAGGGAAGACACCTGTATAAGATCCAGGAACAGGAAGAGAAAGGGAAGACACCTGTATAAGATCCAGGAACAGGAAGAGAAAGGGAAGACACCTGTATAAGATCCAGGAACAGGGAGAGAAAGGGAAGACACCTGTATAAGATCCAGGAACAGGAAGAGAAAGGGAAGACACCTGTATAAGATCCAGGAACAGGGAGAGAAAGGGAAGACACCTGTATAAGATCCAGGAACAGGAAGAGACAGGGAAGACACCTGTATAAGATCCAGGAACAGGGAGAGAAAGGGAAGACACCTGTATAAGATCCAGGAACAGGAAGAGAAAGGGAAGACACCTGTATAAGATCCAGGAACAGGAAGAGAAAGGGAAGACACCTGTATAAGATCCAGGAACAGGGAGAGAAAGGGAAGACACCTGTATAAGATCCAGGAAAAAGTGGGGGCAGGGGGGGTCCTCAGGCCGAGAGAGAAGGGAGGAAAGGGTCGTCACAAGGCTGAGACTGGGACACACAAGACTGAGACTGGGACACACAAGGATGAGACTGGGACACACAAGGATGAGACTGGGACACACAAGGATGAGACTGGGACACACAAGGCTGAGACTGGGACACACAAGGCTGAGACTGGGACACACAAGGCTGAGACTGGGACACACAAGACAGACTGGGACACACAAGGATGAGATTGGAACACACAAGACTGAGACTGGGACACACAAGGCTGAGACTGGGACACACAAGGATGAGACTGGGACACACAAGGATGAGACTGGGACAAACAAGGATGAGACTAGGACACACAAGATTGAGTGGAGCAGTGGTCTAAGACACTGCATCTCAGTGCTATGTGGAGGGCTCCAGAGTGGAGCAGTGGTCTAAGACACTGCATCTCAGTGCAAGAGGCGTCACTGCAGTACCTGGTTCGAATCTAGGCTGCATCACATCTGGCTGTGATTGGGTGTCCCATAGGGCAGTGCACAATTTACCCAGCTGTCAATGTAAAAGTTTTCCTTAGATTTAGACCACCCTCCAGTCCAGTTGGTGGCGGCAATGCACTGTAAAGTTGGTTGCCAAATGACATATGTAAAATCCACAGAAGAAGAAAAGACGGAAGTGCCATACCCCGCTCGGACTCGCCAGTCTGCCTGGATATTTACACCGCCGGTGTTGTTAACGTAGCAGCTTAGCCACAATGATGGCTCTTCTGGATCTTGCCATGCAAGGTTTCTCTATATTTGGATTCATTCTATTTCTGGTACTCTGGTTTATGCATTTCATGTCCATCGTCTATGTGTAAGTATTACCTATCAATTTAGCTAGTGACACCACTACGTTAGCTAGCTAAAGTATGTCTCAAGCTAACGTTAGCATGATGTCAAATATAACGTCAGCTAGTTAGCTTAGCTATCTATGTCGATAGACTGAAATTACCTCTCACATGATAGCTAGTAAACTAATCGATGTTTAGCCAGCTAAGTAAAGTAATGTGTCTCTTGAATACCATTCAATTGTTAGTCACTGTCTAACGCGTTGTTTCGTTTTTTCGTTTTAATGTCTAAACAGTTTTTTCAGCGTTCCCTTGTATTTAGCTAGCTAACGTTACTGGCACAGACACAATTGGATATCAGTTTATTTTGTTACGGATTTTACGTTAGCTGACATGTTGTTGATGCTGTGATACAGCCTAGACATCGGTAATGTCGGTATGGTATTTTTGTGGTTTGACTTAACACCTCTGCCATGGTCACGATGATAGTTAGACGATAACTTGTTAATTAACAAGTTCGTATAGCCCAATTACACCGTTTAATTCATTGAGTTAGCTAGTTATCTTGTACCCCAGTCATAGACGATAACTGCTTTTTGTGCATATTTGATGGTCTCTTCTGCTCGGGTTCGTTTAAGTTCTTCCGACACTCGTCCTGAAAGTTGAAAAGGATTGGTTATGTTACGGGGTTCGAAATATATGAACGTATCATTCATATCGGCAATAAATAAATCATTTCCTAAAAACTAAAAAAGGTTCAATTACTACACCTTTTTTTTTATAGGGTTAGTGTTCCCACACGGCCGTGTTACGCGGTTTGTTAACGGAAGACATAGGCGGGTCACCTGTGCTAATTGGCTGTCGAGTGTTCTCCACACACCTGTGCTAATTGGCTGTGGAGTGTTCTCCACACACCTGTGCTAATTGGCTGTGGAGTGTTCTCCACACACCTGTGCTAATTGGCTGTGGAGTGTTCTCCACACACCTGTGCTAATTGGCTGTGGAGTGTTCTCCACACACCTGTGCTAATTGGCTGTGGAGTGTTCTCCACACACCTGTGCTAATTGGCTGTGGAGTGTTCTCCACACACCTGTGCTAATTGGCTGTGGAGTGTTCTCCACACACCTGTGACCGCGTTGAGACCTTTCTGACTTGTTGTGGTGGTACAGCTGTGGTGTTCAACCATCTAGCTGGTCAGACATGTTGCCTAGCTCCGACTGGCACACCAACGAGGAATAGCGAAGTGTAGACTGACTCGAGTCATGATTTTTCTAATAAGTCATTTCACTTCATTTGTTAGTTTGACTTGCTGGTTTCAAGGAATTCTACAGCAGAATTTATACTGTACTCCAACCACCAACTGTCTATCATGTTTGCAGAAAAATTAGATCAGGCATCATATATGGAAAGTACATGTTGATAAATGATTGATATGGTGCAAGAATGAATGCAATACATTTATTATTGAATGTTATCGATTGACACAGCTTTGTAGAACCAGAACATGCTCCGCCTGCCTCCTGATCAACACTTGAACAAATCTTTTGTGTGGCTTCTGCACTTTGTGAAGGATATCCTATTGCGCAAGCAGTCAAGCAATTTCATTCACTTCACAATCATGTCGGTTGCGGCCGCAAGTAGACCTTGTTTCAAAGGTTTCAATAAATAATCTTATTTGTATGCTTAGCAATCACAAATTACACTGTTTGAAATTGAAGCACTGCTTTATATATGTTTGTCACAGATAACAGCTCCAATAAGCTCCCCAATGGTGAATGAGAGGTGTGTAGAATCATGATTATTTTGAGTTTTTAGGTCATTGTTTGCTGGCTGGGGGTCCTGCATGCTCTGGGCATTAAAGGTGTCAGCATGCGTCAGTTGGGCTGGCGCCTAGCCAAGCATACTCTCCTAAAAGCGACAATAGTACTTGTTGTCCATCTTGAGAGGCTGTGGGCAGTTTACGCTTCCTCAAAATAGTCAGAATGAATCTAAGATACACTACAAAAGTATGTGAACAATTTCTTGTCCAACATCTCATTACAAAATCATGTTGGTCCCCCCTTTGCTGCTATAACAGCCTCCACTCTTCTGGGAAGACTTTCCACTAGATGTTGGAACATTGCTGTGGGAACGTGCTTCCATTCAGCCACAAGAGCATTAGTGAGGTCGGGCACTGATGCTGGGCGATTAGGCCTGGCTCGCAGTCGGCATCCAATTAATCTGAAAGGTTTTTGATGGGGTTGAGGTCAGGGCCCTGTGCAGGCCAATCAAGTTATTCCACACCGATCTGGAGAAACTATTTCTGTATGGACCTCGCTTTGTGCACGGGATGCTTTGTGCATTGTCATGCTGAAACAGAAAAAGGCCTTCCTCAAACTGTTGGCACAAAGTTGGAAGCACAGAATTGTCTAGAATGTCATTGTATGCTGTGGCGTTAAGATTTCCCTTCACTAGAACTAAGGGGCCTAGCCCGAACCATGAAAAACAGCCCCAGACTATTGTTGTTCCTCCACCAAGCTTTACAGTTGGAACTATGCATTGGGGCAGGTAGCGTTCTCCTGCCATCTGCCAAACCCAGATTCGTCCATCGGACTGCCAGATGGTGAAGCGTGATTCATCACTCCAGAGAATGCGTTTCCACTGCTCCAGAGTCTAATGGCGGCGAGCTTTACACCACTACGGCCGACGCTTGGCATTATGCATGGTGAACTTAGGCTTGTGTGCAGCTGCTCGGCCATGGCAACCCATTTCATGAAGCTCCCGATGAATAGTTTTTGCGCCCACGTTGCTTCTAGAGGCAGTTTGGAACTCAGTGGTGAGTGTTGCAACCGAGGACAGACGATGTTTATGCTCTTCAGCACTCTGCGGTCCCGTTCTGTGGGCTTGTGTGGCCTACGACTTCACGGCTGAGCCATTGTTGTTCCTAGACGTTTCCACTTCCCAATAACAGCACTTAAAGTTGACCGGGGCAGTTCTAGCAGGGCATAATTTTGACCAACTGACTTGTTGGAAAGGTGGCATCCTATGACGGTGCCACGTTGATTGTCACTGAGCTCTTCAGTCAGGCCATTCTACTGCCAATGTTTGTCGATCGAGGGGTGTCCACATACTTTGGCCATGTAGTGTAGCTCAAGAAATCAGTAATTAATTTAGTTGTTTTTGCCAAGGAGATCTTAGTCACACAATTTTACATCTTAACTAAACTGGTTTGGTGTGTTTTTTTTTCTCAAGGAAAAAATGTGCATGGAAACGTCACAATGGCGTCATAATATATGAGCAAACCTTTCTGTTTTGTCCGGGTAGTTCGGCTGGCGCCTAGCCAAAGAGTAATGATATACTGACAAGATGCATGTCTCTCCGCTCGAACAATGGGAGTTCTCCACTAAGCGGCACGATGGGATGTTTAGCTCCTGCCTATCCTTTCTTTTGATTGGTGTATACATCTCATTCATTGTAACGGATGTTGAAGTCAACCGCCTCAATTCAATGGAGAGAGATGCTATGCTACTAGTCTCCTGCCATGAATATGCATTGCCACTCGAAACAATATAAAGTGTTTTTTTTCTCTCAAAGTTGCCAGGATGTCATGTGTCCTACTTATATGAGTACACTTGTAACAACTTAAGCATTACTAAACTTCTATTAGATCAGATGAACCTCAGGTAGCACATAAGCCATACATTTTTTGTTGTTGACCAAATTCGGCACTTAATGAGGGGTGGCGAGTCCTCTTCTTGCTCTGCCGGGTGGAGATTATAACAGAACATGGCCAAGATGTTCATAGATGACCAGCAGGGTCGAATACTAATAATCACAGTGGTTGTAGAGGGTGCAGCAGGTCAGCACTTCAGGAGTAAATGTCAGTTGGCTTTTCATAGCCGATCATTCAGAGTATCTCTACCGCTCCTGCTGTCTCTAGAGAGTTGAAAACAGCAGGTGTGGGACAGGTAGTACGTCCGGTGAACAGGTCAGGGTTCCATAGCCGCAGGCAGAACAGTTGAAACTGGAGCAGCAGCACGGCCAGGTGGACTGGGGACAGCATGGAGTCATCAGGCCAGTTAGTCCTGAGGGCTCAGGTCCTCCGAGAGAGAGAAAGGAGAGAATTAGAGAGAATACTTATATTCACACAGGACACCGGATAAGACAGGAGAAATACTCCAGATATAACAGACTGACCCTAGCCCCCTGACACATTAAAACATGCCCCGATCACTTCCTTTCATCACGGTTGACAACTCCAGTGTCGCCCTCCCAGAGTGCAAAGTACCTTAGCGTGACCCTGGACAACACCCTGTCGTTCTCTGCAAACATCAAAGCAGTGACTCCTGCAGGTGCATGCTCTACAACATCTGTAGAATACAACCCGACCTCCCACAGGAAGTGGCGCAGGTCCTAGTCCCATCTGGACTACTGCAACTCGCTGTTGGCTTGGCTCTCGTTTGCCATCAAACCCTTGCAACTTATCCAGAACGCCTGGTTTTCATGTTATCCTATGTCAGCCCGCTCCTCCTCCGCACTCCACTGGCTTCCAGTTAAAACTCACATCCACTACAAGACCATGGTGTTTACCTACAGAACAGCAAGAGGAAATGCCCCTCCCTACCTTCAGGCTCTGGTCAAACCCTACACCCCAACCCATCCACTACAAGACCATGGTGTTTACCTACAGAACAGAAAGAGGAACTGCCCCTCCCTACCTTCAGGCTCTGGTCAAACCCTACACCCCAACCCATCCACTACAAGACCATGGTGTTTACCTACAGAACAGAAAGAGGACCTGCCCCTCCCTACCTTCAGGTGATGATCAAACCCTACACCCCAACCCATCCTCTACAAGACCATGGTGTTTACCTACAGAACAGAAAGAGGACCTGCCCCTCCCTACCTTCAGGTGATGGTCAAACCCTACACCCCAACACCGAGCACTCTGTTCTGCCACCTCTGGTCCCTTGGGCCTCCCTACCTTCAGGCGATGATCAAACCCTACACCCCAACACTGAGCACTCTGTTCTGCCACCTCTGGTCTCTTGGGCCTCCCACCCCAGCGGGGGGGGTCGGCTCCCGCTCAGCCCAGTCCAAGCTCTTCTCTGTCCTGGCACCCCATTTGGTGGGACCAGCTCCCCCCTGAAACTAGGACAGCAGAGTCCCTGCCCATCTTCTGAAAGCACCTGAAACCCTACCTCTTTATATAGTATTTTAAATATTCCCCTCTAGTTGTTGTGTCAGGCAAGATGTAATCTACCATTCCAGTGTTTTACTTGCTATATTGTATTTACTTTGCCACCATGGCCTTTTTTTGCCTTTACCTCCCTTATCTCACCTCATTTGCTGACATCGTATATAGACTTATTTTTCTACTGTATTATTGATTGTATGTTTGTTTATCCCATGTGTAACTCTGTTTGTGTCGAACTGCTTTGTTTTATCTTGGCCAGGTCGCAATTGTAAATGAGAACTTGTTCTCAACTTGCCTACCTGGTTAAATAAAGGTTCTCAACTAGCCTCCCTGGTTAAATAAAGGGTTAGAGTTGTATTTATATATTATATATAAATACCTGGTTAAAAAAAGGAGAAATACAATTTAAAAAAAATCACTGGCAGAAGGCCAACTTGTTCTGTGCTATAGACGGATGGATTTCAAACGTGGGATGCCTCTTGGCTTGCTGACAATCACTAATTGCCTTGTTTGGTCATATTCTTTAACTCACTAAAACGGAGGAGAGCAGACTGAAACAAGGAGGAACTCCGTTTTTCTGTTTCAAAGCGTTTTATGCTACGGTGTGCACTAATGAATACGACCCAGCTTCTTGCCACCAATCGTTGGGCCTAGTTAATCTATCCTAGTTAATCTATCCTAGTTAATCTATCCTAGTTAATCTATCCTAGTTAATCTATCCTAGTTAATCTATGTTTTTAGAGAGACGATCACAGCAAGAAAACGACAACAGAAAACAGCCTTGAAGCGAAGCTTCCTTAGTGAAAGTGAAGACAAAACGACTAGTTTGTTCAGCTCCTGCTGTTCTAACAGGAGGGGTGTGAGTAATCTCCAGAATGTCATCCCTCCATGCCAGGTGACACAGACTGTGTCACAAATAGCACCCTATTCCCTATGTAGTGTAATGGGCCTGGTCAAAAGTAGTGCCCTATAAAGGATACATGTGATAAACAGTCTTCTGTACATTCCTCTGAGGCCTGTTTCTGTAGGAATTAAATTGTAGGCTAATGTCCCTCTGCCTGAGTGAAGCTCAGTCTTGAAACATTGCTTATGGTGCATTTCTCACAGCATACATAGTTAACAAGTTTAAAAAAAAATGTTGATTGGTTGCATTTAACTTTGTTCAAAAGGACACCTCACTACAATGTTGTTGATCCATCCTCAGTTGTCTCCTTTCACAACCATTTTAAACTCTAACTGTTTTAAAGTCACCATTGGCCTCGTGGTGGAATCCCTGAGCAGTTTCCTTCCTCTCCAGCAACTGAGTTCGGAAGGACGCCTGTATCTTTATAGTGACTGGGTGTGTTGATACACCATCCACAGTGTAATTAATAACTTCACCAGAGGCTCAAAGGATATTCAACGGCTGCTTTTTATTGATTTGTACCCATCTACCAATCGGTGCCCTTCTTTGCGAGGCATTAGAAAACCTCCCTGGTCTTTGTGGTTGTATCTGTGTTTGAAATTCACTGCTCTACTGAGGGACCTTACAATAATCTGTATGTTGGGGTACAGAGATGAGGTAGTCATTTTTAAATCATGTTTATAGCACACAGAGTGAGTCCATGCAACTTATTATGTGACTTGTTCATTTTTACTCCTGAACTTATTTAGGCTTGTCATAACAAAGGGACTGAATTCTCATTGACTTATGACATTTCAGCTTTTAATTTTTAATTAATTTGTGAACATTTCAAAGAACATAATTCCACTGACCTTTATGGTGGTATTGTGTGTGTCACTGGCCTACACACACACACACACACATTTCAATTTAATCCATTTTAAATTGAGGCTGTAACACAACAGAATGTGGACAAGGTCAAGGGTTGTGAATACTTTCTGAAAGCACTGTATTTAGCTTAGTGATAGATGGGAGTAGTGGAATTAAATTCACTACATGAGTCTCCCGATACTTCCCCCAGATTGGCGTGCTAGTCATTGTTATTGTGGGGATCGAAAAGAGATTTCCCAGTTTTACTGGTTGATAGTTGTCCTCTGTTGCAACATTACTTTTCCACGTAGCCAACACCCTGTTTCTGCCAGTTTCTACACCTTCCTTCCCCATGACATCATAATTATTGCTTCAGAGAACACACCTTCATGTTCAGCAGGGAGACGGTAGTAGAGAATCCTTAATGTTCAGCAGGGAGACAGTAGTAGAGAATCCTTAATGCTCAGCAGGGAGACAGTAGTAGAGAATCCTTAATGTTCAGCAGGGAGACAGTAGTAGAGAATCCTTAATGCTCAGCAGGGAGACAGTAGTAGAGAATCCTTAATGCTCAGCAGGGAGACAGTAGTAGAGAATCCTTAATGTTCAGCAGGGAGACAGTAGTAGAGAATCCTTAATGCTCAGCAGGGAGACAGTAGTAGAGAATCCTTAATGTTCAGCAGGGAGACAGTAGTAGAGAATCCTTAATGTTCAGCAGGGAGACAGTAGTAGAGAATCCTTAATGTTCAGCAGGGAGACAGTAGTAGAGAATCCTTAATGCTCAGCAGGGAGACAGTAGTAGAGAATCCTTAATGTTCAGCAGGGAGACAGTAGTAGAGAATCCTTAATGCTCAGCAGGGAGACAGTAGTAGAGAATCCTTAATGTTCAGCAGGGAGACAGTAGTAGAGAATCCTTAATGCTCAGCAGGGAGACAGTAGTAGAGAATCCTTAATGTTCAGCAGGGAGACAGTAGTAGAGAATCCTTAATGCTCAGCAGGGAGACAGTAGTAGAGAATCCTTAATGTTCAGCAGGGAGACAGTAGTAGAGAATCCTTAATGCTCAGCAGGGAGACAGTAGTAGAGAATCCTTCATGTTCAGCAGGGAGACAGTAGTAGAGAATCCTTAATGTTCAGCAGGGAGACAGTAGTAGAGAATCCTTAATGTTCAGCAGGGAGACAGTAGTAGAGAATCCTTAATGCTCAGCAGGGAGACAGTAGTAGAGAATCCTTAATGTTCAGCAGGGAGACAGTAGTAGAGAATCCTTAATGCTCAGCAGGGAGACAGTAGAGAATCCTTCATGTTCAGCAGGGAGACAGTAGTAGAGAATCCTTAATGTTCAGCAGGGAGACAGTAGTAGAGAATCCTTAATGTTCAGCAGGGAGACAGTAGTAGAGAATCCTTAATGCTCAGCAGGGAGACAGTAGTAGAGAATCCTTAATGTTCAGCAGGGAGACAGTAGTAGAGTATCCTTAATGTTCAGCAGGGAGACAGTAGTAGAGAATCCTTAATGCTCAGCAGGGAGACAGTAGTAGAGAATCCTTAATGTTCAGCAGGGAGACAGTAGTAGAGAATCCTTAATGTTCAGCAGGGAGCCAGTAGTAGAGAATCCTTAATGCTCAGCAGGGAGACAGTAGTAGAGAATCCTTAATGCTCAGCAGGGAGACAGTAGTAGAGAATCCTTAATGCTCAGCAGGGAGACAGTAGTAGAGAATCCTTAATGTTCAGCAGGGAGACAGTAGTAGAGAATCCTTCATGTTCAGCAGGGAGACAGTAGTAGAGAATCCTTAATGTTCAGCAGGGAGACAGTAGTAGAGAATCCTTAATGCTCAGCAGGGAGACAGTAGTAGAGAATCCTTAATGTTCAGCAGGGAGACAGTAGTAGAGAATCCTTAATGCTCAGCAGGGAGACAGTAGTAGAGAATCCTTAATGCTCAGCAGGGAGACAGTAGTAGAGAATCCTTAATGTTCAGCAGGGAGACAGTAGTAGAGTATCCTTAATGTTCAGCAGGGAGACAGTAGTAGAGAATCCTTAATGCTCAGCAGGGAGACAGTAGTAGAGAATCCTTAATGTTCAGCAGGGAGACAGTAGTAGAGAATCCTTAATGTTCAGCAGGGAGACAGTAGTAGAGAATCCTTAATGCTCAGCAGGGAGACAGTAGTAGAGGGAGACAGTAGTAGAGAATCCTTAATGTTCAGCAGGGAGACAGTAGTAGAGAATCCACTTGGAGGATGATGAATGGCACCCTATTCCATATATAGTGCACTACTTTTAGATTTTTGTTTTTATATATATATATATATATATATATATATATGCATTTTTATGCTTTATTGGCTAGAGAGACTGTGGGAAAGATGAAGGAGAGTGTGCTGAAATGAGCAGTGGGCAGGATTGGATGAAGGAGAGTAGTGAAATGAGCAGTGGGCAGGATTGGATGAAGGAGAGTAGTGAAATGAGCAGTGGGCAGGATTGGATGTAGGAGAGTAGTGAAATGAGCAGTGGGCAGGATTGGATGAAGGAGAGTAGTGAAATGAGCAGTGGGCAGGATTGGATGAAGGAGAGCAGTGAAGTGGGCATGATTGGATGAAGGAGAGTGCTGAAATGAGCAGTGGGCAGGATTGGATGAAGGAGAGTAGTGAAATGAGCAGTGGGCAGGATTGGATGTAGGAGAGTGTGCTGAAATGAGCAGTGGGCAGGATTGGATGTAGGAGAGTAGTGAAATGAGCAGTGGGCAGGATTGGATGAAGAAGAGTAGTGAAATGAGCAGTGGGCAGGATTGGATGTAGGAGAGTGCTGAAATGAGCAGTGGGCAGGATTGGATGAAGGAGAGTAGTGAAATGAGCAGTGGGCAGGATTGGATGAAGAAGAGTAGTGAAATGAGCAGTGGGCAGGATTGGATGAAGGAGAGTAGTGAAATGAGCAGTGGGCAGGATTGGATGAAGGAGAGATGAAGCTGAAATGAGCAGTGGGCAGGATTGGATGTAGGAGAGTGTGCTGAAATGAGCAGTGGGCAGGATTGGATGAAGGAGAGTAGTGAAATGAGCAGTGGGCAGGATTGGATGAAGAAGAGTAGTGAAATGAGCAGTGGGCAGGATTGGATGAAGGAGAGTAGTGAAATGAGCAGTGGGCAGGATTGGATGAAGGAGAGATGAAGCTGAAATGAGCAGTGGGCAGGATTGGATGTAGGAGAGTGTGCTGAAATGAGCAGTGGGCAGGATTGGATGAAGGAGAGTAGTGAAATGAGCAGTGGGCAGGATTGGATGAAGAAGAGTAGTGAAATGAGCAGTGGGCAGGATTGGATGAAGGAGAGTAGTGAAATGAGCAGTGGGCAGGATTGGATGAAGGAGAGATGAAGCTGAAATGAGCAGTGGGCAGGATTGGATGTAGGAGAGTAGTGAAATGAGCAGTGGGCAGGATTGGATGAAGGAGAGTGCTGAAATGAGCAGTGGGCAGGATTGGATGTAGGAGAGTAGTGAAATGAGCAGTGGGCAGGATTGGATGAAGGAGAGTAGTGAAATGAGCAGTGGGCAGGATTGGATGAAGAAGAGTAGTGAAATGAGCAGTGGGCAGGATTGGATGTAGGAGAGTAGTGAAATGAGCAGTGGGCAGGATTGGATGAAGGAGAGTAGTGAAATGAGCAGTGGGCAGGATTGGATGAAGGAGAGTAGTGAAATGAGCAGTGGGCAGGATTGGATGAAGGAGAGTAGTGAAATGAGCAGTGGGCAGGATTGGATGTAGGAGAGTAGTGAAATGAGCAGTGGGCAGGATTGGATGTAGGAGAGTAGTGAAATGAGCAGTGGGCAGGATTGGATGAAGGAGAGTAGTGAAATGAGCAGTGGGCAGGATTGGATGAAGGAGAGTAGTGAAATGAGCAGGATTGGATGAAGGAGAGTGTGCTGAAATGAGCAGGATTGGATGAAGGAGAGTGTGCTGAAATGAGCAGGATTGGATGAAGGAGAGTGTGCTGAAATGAGCAGGATTGGATGAAGGAGAGTGCTGAAATGAGCAGGATTGGATGAAGGAGAGTGCTAAAATGAGCAGGATTGGATGTAGGAGTGCTGAAATGAGCAGGATTGGATGTAGGAGAGTGCTGAAATGAGCAGGATTGGATGTAGGAGAGTAGTGAAATGAGCAGGATTGGATGTAGGAGAGTAGTGAAATGAGCAGTGGGCAGGATTGGATGTAGGAGAGTAGTGAAATGAGCAGTGGGCAGGATTGGATGAAGGAGAGTAGTGAAATGAGCAGTGGGCAGGATTGGATGTAGGAGAGTAGTGAAATGAGCAGGATTGGATGTAGGAGAGTAGTGAAATGAGCAGGATTGGATGTAGGAGAGTAGTGAAATGAGCAGGATTGGATGTAGGAGAGTAGTGAAATGAGCAGTGGGCAGGATTGGATGAAGGAGAGTAGTGAAATGAGCAGTGGGCAGGATTGGATGAAGGAGAGTAGTGAAATGAGCAGTGGGCAGGATTGGATGAAGGAGAGTAGTGAAATGAGCAGTGGGCAGGATTGGATGAAGGAGAGTAGTGAAATGAGCAGTGGGCAGGATTGGATGAAGGAGAGTAGTGAAATGAGCAGTGGGCAGTGATTGGATGAAGGAGAGTAGTGAAATGAGCAGTGGGCAGGATTGGATGAAGGAGAGTAGTGAAATGAGCAGTGGGCAGGATTGGATGAAGGAGAGTAGTGAAATGAGCAGTGGGCAGGATTGGATGTAGGAGAGTGTGCTGAAATGAGCAGGATTGGATGAAGGAGAGTGCTGAAGTGAGCAGGATTGGATGAAGGAGACTGCTGAAATGAGCAGGATTGGATGTAGGAGAGTGCTGAAATGAGCAGGATTGGATGTAGGAGAGTGCTGAAATGAGCAGGATTGGATGTAGGAGAGTAGTGAAATGAGCAGGATTGGATGTAGGAGAGTAGTGAAATGAGCAGGATTGGATGTAGGAGAGTAGTGAAATGAGCAGTGGGCAGGATTGGATGAAGGAGAGTAGTGAAATGAGCAGTGGGCAGGATTGGATGTAGGAGAGTAGTGAAATGAGCAGTGGGCAGGATTGGATGAAGGAGAGTAGTGAAATGAGCAGTGGGCAGGATTGGATGAAGGAGAGTAGTGAAATGAGCAGTGGGCAGGATTGGATGAAGGAGAGTAGTGAAATGAGCAGTGGGCAGGATTGGATGAAGGAGAGTGCTGAAATGAGCAGGATTGGATGTAGGAGAGTGCTGAAATGAGCAGGATTGGATGTAGGAGAGTGCTGAAATGAGCAGGATTGGATGTAGGAGAGTAGTGAAATGAGCAGGATTGGATGTAGGAGAGTAGTGAAATGAGCAGGATTGGATGTAGGAGAGTAGTGAAATGAGCAGGATTGGATGTAGGAGAGTAGTGAAATGAGCAGGATTGGATGTAGGAGAGTAGTGAAATGAGCAGGATTGGATGTAGGAGAGTAGTGAAATGAGCAGGATTGGATGTAGGAGAGTAGTGAAATGAGCAGGATTGGATGTAGGAGAGTAGTGAAATGAGCAGGATTGGATGTAGGAGAGTAGTGAAATGAGCAGTGGGCAGGATTGGATGTAGGAGAGTAGTGAAATGAGCAGTGGGCAGGATTGGATGTAGGAGAGTAGTGAAATGAGCAGTGGGCAGGATTGGATGAAGGAGAGTAGTGAAATGAGCAGTGGGCAGGATTGGATGAAGGAGAGTAGTGAAATGAGCAGTGGGCAGGATTGGATGTAGGAGAGTAGTGAAATGAGCAGTGGGCAGGATTGGATGTAGGAGAGTAGTGAAATGAGCAGTGGGCAGGATTGGATGAAGAAGAGTAGTGAAATGAGCAGTGGGCATGATTGGATGTGGGAGAGTAGTGAAATGAGCAGTGGGCATGATTGGATGTAGGAGAGTGCTGAAATGAGCAGTGGGCATGATTGGATGTGGGAGAGTAGTGAAATGAGCAGTGGGCAGGATTGGATGTAGGAGAGTAGTGAAATGAGCAGTGGGCAGGATTGGATGTAGGAGAGTGCTGAAATGAGCAGTGGGCATGATTGGATGTAGGAGAGTGTGCTGAAATGAGCAGTGGGCATGATTGGATGTGGGAGAGTAGTGAAATGAGCAGTGGGCAGGATTGGATGAAGGAGAGTGTGCTGAAATGAGCAGTGGGCAGGATTGGATGTAGGAGAGTGTGCTGAAATGAGCAGTGGGCATGATTGGATGAAGGAGAGTAGTGAAATGAGCAGTGGGCAGGATTGGATGAAGAAGAGTAGTGAAATGAGCAGTGGGCAGGATTGGATGTAGGAGAGTAGTGAAATGAGCAGTGGGCAGGATTGGATGTAGGAGAGTAGTGAAATGAGCAGTGGGCAGGATTGGATGAAGAAGAGTAGTGAAATGAGCAGGGGGCATGATTGGATGTGGGAGAGTAGTGAAATGAGCAGTGGGCATGATTGGATGTAGGAGAGTGCTGAAATGAGCAGTGGGCATGATTGGATGTGGGAGAGTAGTGAAATGAGCAGTGGGCAGGATTGGATGTAGGAGAGTAGTGAAATGAGCAGTGGGCAGGATTGGATGTAGGAGAGTGCTGAAATGAGCAGTGGGCATGATTGGATGTAGGAGAGTGTGCTGAAATGAGCAGTGGGCATGATTGGATGTGGGAGAGTAGTGAAATGAGCAGTGGGCAGGATTGGATGAAGGAGAGTGTGCTGAAATGAGCAGTGGGCAGGATTGGATGTAGGAGAGTGTGCTGAAATGAGCAGTGGGCATGATTGGATGTGGGAGAGTAGTGAAATGAGCAGTGGGCATGATTGGATGTAGGAGAGTGTGCTGAAATGAGCAGTGGGCATGATTGGATGTGGGAGAGTAGTGAAATGAGCAGTGGGCAGGATTGGATGAAGGAGAGTAGTGAAATGAGCAGTGGGCAGGATTGGATGAAGGAGAGTAGTGAAATGAGCAGTGGGCAGGATTGGATGTAGGAGAGTAGTGAAATGAGCAGTGGGCGGGATTGGATGTAGGAGAGTAGTGAAATGAGCAGTGGGCGGGATTGGATGAAGAAGAGTAGTGAAATGAGCAGTGGGCAGGATTGGATGAAGGAGAGTGTGCTGAAATGAGCAGTGGGCAGGATTGGATGAAGGAGAGTGTGCTGAAATGAGCAGTGGGCAGGATTGGATGTAGGAGAGTGTGCTGAAATGAGCAGTGGGCAGGATTGAATGAAGGAGAGTAGTGAAATGAGCAGTGGGCAGGATTGGATGTGGGAGAGTAGTGAAATGAGCAGTGGGCAGGATTGGATGTAGGAGAGTGTGCTGAAATGAGCAGTGGGCAGGATTGGATGTAGGAGAGTGTGCTGAAATGAGCAGTGGGCAGGATTGGATGAAGGAGAGTAGTGAAATGAGCAGTGGGCAGGATTGGATGTAGGAGAGTGTGCTGAAATGAGCAGTGGGCAGGATTGGATGAAGGAGAGTGTGCTGAAATGAGCAGTGGGCAGGATTGGATGTAGGAGAGTGTGCTGAAATGAGCAGTGGGCATGATTGGATGTGGGAGAGTAGTGAAATGAGCAGTGGGCAGGATTGGATGTAGGAGAGTGCTGAAATGAGCAGTGGGCAGGATTGGATGTAGGAGAGTGTGCTGAAATGAGCAGTGGGCAGGATTGGATGTAGGAGCGTAGTGAAATGAGCAGTGGGCAGGATTGGATGTAGGAGAGTGTGCTGAAATGAGCAGTGGGCATGATTGGATGTAGGAGAGTAGTGAAATGAGCAGTGGGCATGATTGGATGTGGGAGAGTAGTGAAATGAGCAGTGGGCATGATTGGATGTAGGAGAGTGTGCTGAAATGAGCAGTGGGCATGATTGGATGTGGGAGAGTAGTGAAATGAGCAGTGGGCAGGATTGGATGTAGGAGAGTGTGCTGAAATGAGCAGTGGGCAGGATTGGATGTAGAAGAGTAGTGAAATGAGCAGTGGGCAGGATTGGATGAAGGAGAGTAGTGAAATGAGCAGTGGGCAGGATTGGATGTAGGAGAGTAGTGAAGTGGGCAGGATTGGATGTAGGAGAGTAGTGAAATGAGCAGTGGGCAGGATTGAATGAAGGAGAGTAGTGAAATGAGCAGTGGGCAGGATTGGATGTAGGAGAGTAGTGAAGTGGGCAGGATTGGATGTAGGAGAGTAGTGAAATGAGCAGTGGGCAGGATTGGATGAAGGAGAGTAGTGAAATGAGCAGTGGGCAGGATTGGATGTAGGAGAGTAGTGAAATGAGCAGTGGGCAGGATTGGATGTAGGAGAGTAGTGAAATGAGCAGTGGGCAGGATTGGATGAAGGAGAGTAGTGAAATGAGCAGTGGGCAGGATTGGATGTAGGAGAGTAGTGAAATGAGCAGTGGGCAGGATTGGATGAAGGAGAGTAGTGAAATGAGCAGTGGGCAGGATTGGATGTAGGAGAGTAGTGAAATGAGCAGTGGGCAGGATTGGATGAAGGAGAGTAGTGAAATGAGCAGTGGGCAGGATTGGATGTAGGAGAGTAGTGAAATGAGCAGTGGGCATGATTGGATGTAGGAGAGTAGTGAAATGAGCAGTGGGCAGGATTGGATGTAGGAGAGTGCTGAAATGAGCAGTGGGCAGGATTGGATGAAGGAGAGTAGTGAAATGAGCAGTGGGCAGGATTGGATGAAGGAGAGTAGTGAAATGAGCAGTGGGCAGGATTGGATGTAGGAGAGTAGTGAAATGAGCAGTGGGCAGGATTGGATGAAAAAGAGTAGTGAAATGAGCAGTGGGCAGGATTGGATGTAGGAGAGTAGTGAAATGAGCAGTGGGCAGGATTGGATGTAGGAGAGTAGTGAAATGAGCAGTGGGCAGGATTGGATGAAGGAGAGTGTGCTGAAATGAGCAGGATTGGATGAAGGAGAGTGTGCTGAAATGAGCAGGATTGGATGAAGGAGAGTGTGCTGAAATGAGCAGGATTGGATGAAGGAGAGTGTGCTGAAATGAGCAGGATTGGATGAAGGAGAGTGTGCTGAAATGAGCAGGAGGCAGGATTGGATGAAGGAGAGTAGTGAAATGAGCAGTGGGCAGGATTGGATGTAGGAGAGTGTGCTGAAATGAGCAGTGGGCAGGATTGGATGAAGGAGAGTGTGCTGAAATGAGCAGTGGGCAGGATTGGATGTAGGAGAGTGTGCTGAAATGAGCAGTGGGCATGATTGGATGTGGGAGAGTAGTGAAATGAGCAGTGGGCAGGATTGGATGTAGGAGAGTGCTGAAATGAGCAGTGGGCAGGATTGGATGTAGGAGAGTGTGCTGAAATGAGCAGTGGGCAGGATTGGATGTAGGAGCGTAGTGAAATGAGCAGTGGGCAGGATTGGATGTAGGAGAGTGTGCTGAAATGAGCAGTGGGCATGATTGGATGTAGGAGAGTAGTGAAATGAGCAGTGGGCATGATTGGATGTGGGAGAGTAGTGAAATGAGCAGTGGGCATGATTGGATGTAGGAGAGTGTGCTGAAATGAGCAGTGGGCATGATTGGATGTGGGAGAGTAGTGAAATGAGCAGTGGGCAGGATTGGATGTAGGAGAGTGTGCTGAAATGAGCAGTGGGCAGGATTGGATGTAGAAGAGTAGTGAAATGAGCAGTGGGCAGGATTGGATGAAGGAGAGTAGTGAAATGAGCAGTGGGCAGGATTGGATGTAGGAGAGTAGTGAAGTGGGCAGGATTGGATGTAGGAGAGTAGTGAAATGAGCAGTGGGCAGGATTGAATGAAGGAGAGTAGTGAAATGAGCAGTGGGCAGGATTGGATGTAGGAGAGTAGTGAAGTGGGCAGGATTGGATGTAGGAGAGTAGTGAAATGAGCAGTGGGCAGGATTGGATGAAGGAGAGTAGTGAAATGAGCAGTGGGCAGGATTGGATGTAGGAGAGTAGTGAAATGAGCAGTGGGCAGGATTGGATGTAGGAGAGTAGTGAAATGAGCAGTGGGCAGGATTGGATGAAGGAGAGTAGTGAAATGAGCAGTGGGCAGGATTGGATGTAGGAGAGTAGTGAAATGAGCAGTGGGCAGGATTGGATGAAGGAGAGTAGTGAAATGAGCAGTGGGCAGGATTGGATGTAGGAGAGTAGTGAAATGAGCAGTGGGCAGGATTGGATGAAGGAGAGTAGTGAAATGAGCAGTGGGCAGGATTGGATGTAGGAGAGTAGTGAAATGAGCAGTGGGCATGATTGGATGTAGGAGAGTAGTGAAATGAGCAGTGGGCAGGATTGGATGTAGGAGAGTGCTGAAATGAGCAGTGGGCAGGATTGGATGAAGGAGAGTAGTGAAATGAGCAGTGGGCAGGATTGGATGAAGGAGAGTAGTGAAATGAGCAGTGGGCAGGATTGGATGTAGGAGAGTAGTGAAATGAGCAGTGGGCAGGATTGGATGAAAAAGAGTAGTGAAATGAGCAGTGGGCAGGATTGGATGTAGGAGAGTAGTGAAATGAGCAGTGGGCAGGATTGGATGTAGGAGAGTAGTGAAATGAGCAGTGGGCAGGATTGGATGAAGGAGAGTGTGCTGAAATGAGCAGGATTGGATGAAGGAGAGTGTGCTGAAATGAGCAGGATTGGATGAAGGAGAGTGTGCTGAAATGAGCAGGATTGGATGAAGGAGAGTGTGCTGAAATGAGCAGGATTGGATGAAGGAGAGTGTGCTGAAATGAGCAGGATTGGATGAAGGAGAGTGTGCTGAAATGAGCAGGATTGGATGAAGGAGAGTGTGCTGAAATGAGCAGGATTGGATGAAGGAGTGTGCTGAAATGAGCAGGATTGGATGTAGGAGAGTGCTGAAATGAGCAGGATTGGATGTAGGAGAGTGCTGAAATGAGCAGGATTGGATGTAGGAGAGTGCTGAAATGAGCAGGATTGGATGAAGGAGAGTGCTGAAATGAGCAGGATTGGATGAAGGAGAGTGCTGAAATGAGCAGGATTGGATGAAGGAGAGTGCTGAAATGAGCAGGATTGGATGTAGGAGAGTAGTGAAATGAGCAGGATTGGATGTAGGAGAGTAGTGAAATGAGCAGGATTGGATGTAGGAGAGTAGTGAAATGAGCAGGATTGGATGTAGGAGAGTAGTGAAATGAGCAGGATTGGATGTAGGAGAGTAGTGAAATGAGCAGGATTGGATGTAGGAGAGTAGTGAAATGAGCAGGATTGGATGAAGGAGAGTAGTGAAATGAGCAGTGGGCAGGATTGGATGAAGGAGAGTAGTGAAATGAGCAGTGGGCAGGATTGGATGAAGGAGAGTAGTGAAATGAGCAGTGGGCAGGATTGGATGAAGGAGAGTAGTGAAATGAGCAGTGGGCAGGATTGGATGAAGGAGAGTAGTGAAATGAGCAGTGGGCAGGATTGGATGAAGGAGAGTAGTGAAATGAGCAGTGGGCAGGATTGGATGAAGGAGAGTAGGGAAATGAGCAGTGGGCAGGATTGGATGAAGGAGATTAGTGAAATGAGCAGTGGGCATGATTGGATGTGGGAGAGTAGTGAAATGAGCAGTGGGCAGGATTGGATGTAGGAGAGTGTGCTGAAATGAGCAGTGGGCAGGATTGGATGAAGGAGAGTGTGCTGAAATGAGCAGTGGGCAGGATTGGATGTAGGAGAGTGTGCTGAAATGAGCAGTGGGCATGATTGGATGTGGGACAGTAGTGAAATGAGCAGTGGGCAGGATTGGATGTAGGAGAGTGTGCTGAAATGAGCAGTGGGCAGGATTGGATGTAGGAGAGTGTGCTGAAATGAGCAGTGGGCAGGATTGGATGAAGGAGAGTAGTGAAATGAGCAGTGGGCAGGATTGGATGTAGGAGAGTAGTGAAATGAGCAGTGGGCAGGATTGGATGAAGGAGAGTGTGCTGAAATGAGCAGTGGGCAGGATTGGATGAAGGAGAGTGTGCTGAAATGAGCAGTGGGCAGGATTGGATGTAGGAGAGTGTGCTGAAATGAGCAGTGGGCATGATTGGATGTGGGAGAGTAGTGAAATGAGCAGTGGGCAGGATTGGATGTAGGAGAGTGCTGAAATGAGCAGTGGGCAGGATTGGATGTAGGAGAGTGTGCTGAAATGAGCAGTGGGCAGGATTGGATGTAGGAGAGTGTGCTGAAATGAGCAGTGGGCAGGATTGATGTAGGAGAGTGTGCTGAAATGAGCAGTGGGCATGATTGGATGTAGGAGAGTAGTGAAATGAGCAGTGGGCATGATTGGATGTGGGAGAGTAGTGAAATGAGCAGTGGGCATGATTGGATGTAGGAGAGTGTGCTGAAATGAGCAGTGGGCATGATTGGATGTGGGAGAGTAGTGAAATGAGCAGTGGGCAGGATTGGATGTAGGAGAGTAGTGAAATGAGCAGTGGGCAGGATTGGATGTAGGAGAGTGTGCTGAAATGAGCAGTGGGCATGATTGGATGTAGGAGAGTGTGCTGAAATGAGCAGTGGGCATGATTGGATGTGGGAGAGTAGTGAAATGAGCAGTGGGCAGGATTGGATGTAGGAGAGTAGTGAAATGAGCAGTGGGCAGGATTGGATGAAGGAGAGTAGTGAAATGAGCAGTGGGCAGGATTGGATGTAGGAGAGTAGTGAAGTGGGCAGGATTGGATGTAGGAGAGTAGTGAAATGAGCAGTGGGCAGGATTGGATGAAGGAGAGTAGTGAAATGAGCACTGGGCAGGATTGGATGTAGGAGAGTAGTGAAGTGGGCAGGATTGGATGTAGGAGAGTAGTGAAATGAGCAGTGGGCAGGATTGGATGGAGAGTAGTGAAATGAGCAGTGGGCAGGATTGGATGTAGGAGAGTAGTGAAATGAGCAGTGGGCAGGATTGGATGTAGGAGAGTAGTGAAATGAGCAGTGGGCAGGATTGGATGTAGGAGAGTAGTGAAATGAGCAGTGGGCAGGATTGGATGAAGGAGAGTAGTGAAATGAGCAGTGGGCAGGATTGGATGTAGGAGAGTAGTGAAATGAGCAGTGGGCAGGATTGGATGAAGGAGAGTAGTGAAATGAGCAGTGGGCAGGATTGGATGTAGGAGAGTAGTGAAATGAGCAGTGGGCAGGATTGGATGAAGGAGAGTAGTGAAATGAGCAGTGGGCAGGATTGGATGTAGGAGAGTAGTGAAATGAGCAGTGGGCAGGATTGGATGTAGGAGAGAATTGAAATGAGCAGTGGGCAGGATTGGATGAAGGAGAGTAGTGAAATGAGCAGTGGGCAGGATTGGATGTAGGAGAGTAGTGAAATGAGCAGTGGGCAGGATTGGATGTAGGAGAGAATTGAAATGAGCAGTGGGCAGGATTGGATGTAGGAGAGTAGTGAAATGAGCAGTGGGCAGGATTGGATGAAGGAGAGTGTGCTGAAATGAGCAGGATTGGATGAAGGAGAGTGTGCTGAAATGAGCAGGATTGGATGAAGGAGAGTGTGCTGAAATGAGCAGGATTGGATGAAGGAGAGTGTGCTGAAATGAGCAGGATTGGATGAAGGAGAGTGTGCTGAAATGAGCAGGATTGGATGAAGGAGAGTGTGCTGAAATGAGCAGGATTGGATGAAGGAGAGTGTGCTGAAATGAGCAGGATTGGATGAAGGAGAGTGTGCTGAAATGAGCAGGATTGGATGAAGGAGAGTGTGCTGAAATGAGCAGGATTGGATGAAGGAGAGTGTGCTGAAATGAGCAGGATTGGATGAAGGAGAGTGTGCTGAAATGAGCAGGATTGGATGAAGGAGAGTGTGCTGAAATGAGCAGGATTGGATGAAGGAGAGTGTGCTGAAATGAGCAGGATTGGATGAAGGAGAGTGCTGAAATGAGCAGGATTGGATGTAGGAGAGTAGTGAAATGAGCAGGATTGGATGTAGGAGAGTAGTGAAATGAGCAGAATTGGATGTAGGAGAGTAGTGAAATGAGCAGGATTGGATGTAGGAGAGTAGTGAAATGAGCAGGATTGGATGTAGGAGAGTAGTGAAATGAGCAGGATTGGATGTAGGAGAGTAGTGAAATGAGCAGGATTGGATGTAGGAGAGTAGTGAAATGAGCAGGATTGGATGTAGGAGAGTAGTGAAATGAGCAGGATTGGATGTAGGAGAGTAGTGAAATGAGCAGGATTGGATGTAGGAGAGTAGTGAAATGAGCAGGATTGGATGAAGGAGAGTAGTGAAATGAGCAGTGGGCAGGATTGGATGAAGGAGAGTAGTGAAATGAGCAGTGGGCAGGATTGGATGAAGGAGATTAGTGAAATGAGCAGTGGGCAGGATTGGATGTAGGAGAGTAGTGAAATGAGCAGTGGGCAGGATTGGATGAAGGAGAGTGTGCTGAAATGAGCAGGATTGGATGAAGGAGAGTGTGCTGAAATGAGCAGGATTGGATGAAGGAGAGTGTGCTGAAATGAGCAGGATTGGATGAAGGAGAGTGTGCTGAAATGAGCAGGATTGGATGAAGGAGAGTGTGCTGAAATGAGCAGGATTGGATGAAGGAGAGTGTGCTGAAATGAGCAGGATTGGATGAAGGAGAGTGTGCTGAAATGAGCAGGATTGGATGAAGGAGAGTGTGCTGAAATGAGCAGGATTGGATGAAGGAGAGTGTGCTGAAATGAGCAGGATTGGATGAAGGAGAGTGTGCTGAAATGAGCAGGATTGGATGAAGGAGAGTGCTGAAATGAGCAGGATTGGATGAAGGAGAGTGCTGAAATGAGCAGGATTGGATGAAGGAGAGTGCTGAAATGAGCAGGATTGGATGTAGGAGAGTAGTGAAATGAGCAGGATTGGATGTAGGAGAGTAGTGAAATGAGCAGGATTGGATGTAGGAGAGTAGTGAAATGAGCAGGATTGGATGTAGGAGAGTAGTGAAATGAGCAGGATTGGATGTAGGAGAGTAGTGAAATGAGCAGGATTGGATGTAGGAGAGTAGTGAAATGAGCAGGATTGGATGTAGGAGAGTAGTGAAATGAGCAGTGGGCAGGATTGGATGAAGGAGAGTAGTGAAATGAGCAGTGGGCAGGATTGGATGAAGGAGAGTAGTGAAATGAGCAGTGGGCAGGATTGGATGAAGGAGAGTAGTGAAATGAGCAGTGGGCAGGATTGGATGAAGGAGAGTAGTGAAATGAGCAGTGGGCAGGATTGGATGAAGGAGAGTAGTGAAATGAGCAGTGGGCAGGATTGGATGAAGGAGAGTAGTGAAATGAGCAGTGGGCAGGATTGGATGAAGGAGATTAGTGAAATGAGCAGTGGGCAGGATTGGATGAAGGAGAGTAGTGAAATGAGCAGTGGGCAGGATTGGATGAAGGAGAGTAGTGAAATGAGCAGTGGGCAGGATTGGATGTAGGAGAGTAGTGAAATGAGCAGTGGGCAGGATTGGATGAAGGAGAGTAGTGAAATGAGCAGTGGGCAGGATTGGATGTAGGAGAGTAGTGAAATGAGCAGTGGGCAGGATTGGATGAAGGAGAGTAGTGAAATGAGCAGTGGGCAGGATTGGATGTAGGAGAGTAGTGAAATGAGCAGTGGGCAGGATTGGATTGGATGAAGGAGAGTAGTGAAATGAGCAGTGGGCAGGATTGGATGTAGGAGAGTAGTGAAATGAGCAGTGGGCAGGATTGGATGTAGGAGAGTAGTGAAATGAGCAGTGGGCAGGATTGGATGTAGGAGAGTGCTGAAATGAGCAGTGGGCAGGATTGGATGAAGGAGAGTAGTGAAATGAGCAGTGGGCAGGATTGGATGAAGGAGAGTAGTGAAATGAGCAGTGGGCAGGATTGGATGTAGGAGAGTAGTGAAATGAGCAGTGGGCAGGATTGGATGAAGGAGAGTAGTGAAATGAGCAGTGGGCAGGATTGGATGAAGAAGAGTAGTGAAATGAGCAGTGGGCAGGATTGGATGTAGGAGAGTAGTGAAATGAGCAGTGGGCAGGATTGGATGTAGGAGAGTAGTGAAATGAGCAGTGGGCAGGATTGGATGTAGGAGAGTAGTGAAATGAGCAGTGGGCAGGATTGGATGAAGGAGAGTAGTGAAATGAGCAGTGGGCAGGATTGGATGAAGAAGAGTAGTGAAATGAGCAGTGGGCAGGATTGGATGTAGGAGAGTAGTGAAATGAGCAGTGGGCAGGATTGGATGTAGGAGAGTAGTGAAATGAGCAGTGGGCAGGATTGGATGTAGGAGAGTAGTGAAATGAGCAGGATTGGATGTAGGAGAGTAGTGAAATGAGCAGTGGGCAGGATTGGATGTAGGAGAGTAGTGAAATGAGCAGTGGGCAGGATTGGATGTAGGAGAGTAGTGAAATGAGCAGTGGGCAGGATTGGATGTAGGAGAGTAGTGAAATGAGCAGTGGGCAGGATTGGATGTAGGAGAGTAGTGAAATGAGCAGTGGGCAGGATTGGATGTAGGAGAGTAGTGAAATGAGCAGTGGGCAGGATTGGATGTAGGAGAGTAGTGAAATGAGCAGTGGGCAGGATTGGATGTAGGAGAGTAGTGAAATGAGCAGTGGGCAGGATTGGATGAAGGAGAGTAGTGAAATGAGCAGTGGGCAGGATTGGAACTCGTGCTGCAGCGGTATATGTGCCCCGAGGGCTGTGGCTTAGACCACCCTAGTCCACATAGTGTACTACTTTGGACCTCGGCCCATTGGGTTCTCGTGAAAAGTAGTGCACTAGACTAATATATAGGGTGCCATTTGGGATGCAAGCCCCCCCATGAAAGCATTTGTGTGATTCACTCAGAAACAAAGGCGTTTCATTCAGGCCACCTCAGAGATTGTGGAATGTCGAGTCGGTCACATGATCGATGGCATTACATGCAGATAATTAGGTTTCAACCCCAATGGTTGGACAGTCTAATTCCATCATTTGTAGGCGGTGCTTTTCTTTCCTGTTGGGATTGAGAGTGAGATGTAGACTAGGCCTGTAAAGACCGTAGCATGGACTTATCTTACCACAACATAAACACCACTTTTGATGCCTTGTCTTCGGGAAAACAACCTGTGAAGTCATAAAAAATAATTTAAAAAGCCATTTATACCAGTGTTTGTGTCTATTCAAAGTTGCCTCAATTTTGGCTAATCGTGTCGGAAATGTGTCCATTCTAAAATTACTAGAAAACTGAAGATCTCGTTTGTCTCTCTTTCTGTGTGTCTGTAGCCGACTCTATCTCAATAAGAAGAGCGGTGACAAGCAGCCCTACAGTAAGCTGTCGGGGGTCTCTCTACTGAAGCCTCTGAAAGGAGTAGACCCCAACCTCATCAATAACCTGGAGACTTTCTTTGAGCTCGACTACCCCAAGGTACTACTTGTTCTATATGCTACATGTCTATGTCCTATACCCTATCCTTCCAAGGTACTACTTGATCTATATGCTACATGTCTATGTCCTATACCCTATCCTTCCAAGGTACTACTTGATCTATATGCTACATGTCTATGTCCTATACCCTATCCTTCCAAGGTACTACTTGATCTATATGCTACATGTCTATGTCCTATACCCTATCCTTCCAAGGTACTACTTGATCTATATGCTACATGTCTATGTCCTATACCCTATCCTTCCAAGGTACTACTTGTTCTATATTAGGGATGTAACAATTTACCGATACAAATCAGTCCCTTGTTCAAATGTAGATGACTATACTACCGATCCTCGACTTCGGCGATGTCATTTACAAAATAGCCTCCAATACCCTACTCAGACTGTATCAAATTTATTATCACAGTGCCATCCTTTTTGTCACCAAAGCCCCATATACTACCTACCGCTGCGACCTGTATGCTCTCGTTGGCTGGCCCTCGCTTCATACTCGTCGCCAAACCCACTGGCTCCAGGTCATCTACAAGACCCTGCTAGGTAAAGTCCCCCCTTACCTCAGCTCGCTGGTCACCATAGCAGCACCCACCTGTAGCACGCGCTCCAGCAGGTATATCTCTCTGTTCACCCCCAAAACCAATTCCTCCTTTGGCCGCCTCTTCTTCCAGTTCTCTGCTGCCAATGACTGGAACGAACTACAAAAATCTCTGAAACTGGAAACACTTATCTCCCTCACTAGCTTTAAGCACCAACTGTCAGAGCAGCTCACAGATTACTGCACCTGTACATAGCCCATCTATAATTTAGCCCAAACAACTACCTCTTTCCCAACTGTATTTAATTTTTATTTATTTATTTATTTAGCTCCTTTGCACCCCATAATTTTTATTTCTACTTTGCACATTCTTCCACTGCAAATCAACCATTCCAGTGTTTTACTTGCTATATTGTATTTACTTTGCCACCATGGCCTTTTTTTGCCTTTACCTCCCTTATCTCACCTCAGTTGCTCACATCGTATATAGACTTATTTTTCTACTGTATTATTGACTGTATGTTTGTTTTACTCCATGTGTAACTCTGTGTTGTTTTTGTCGCACTGCTTTGCTTTATCTTGGCCAGGTCGCAGTTGTAAATGAGAACTTGTTCTCAACTAGCCTACCTGGTGAAATAAAGGTGAAATAAATAAAAAAATATCGGTCTGCGGGGGCCCAAACCGATCTCAATGAAGCATGCATCGGTCAGGAAACCAGTTTCAAACGTTATGAATCCCTCGCCAACAGCCAATGAAATTGCAGGGCGCCAAATTCAATCAACAGAAGTCTCATAATTAAATTTTCTCAAACATACAAGTATTAGGCACCATTTTAAAGATAACATTCTTGTTAATCCAACCACAGTGTCCGATTTCAAAAAAGCATTTAGGCGAAAGCAGAACATATCATTATGTTAGGTCAGCAACTAGTCACAGAAAGCATACAGCGATTTTCCAACCAAAGAGAGGAGTCACAAAAAGCAGAAATAGAATGAATCATTAACCTTTGGTCTTCATCAGATGACACTCATAGGACTTCATGTTACACAATACATGTATGTTTTGTTCAATCAAGTTCATATTTATATAAAAAAAAACTCACTTTACATTTGACTTTGCCTCCAAAACATGCTGTGAATTCGCACAGAGCCACATCAAATCACAGAAATACTCATAATAAACATTAATAAAAGATACAAGTGTTAATCACAGATTTAAAGATAGACTTCTCCTTAATGCAACCGCTGTGTCAGATTTCACGGAAAAAGCAAACCATGCAATAATCTGAGTATGGCGCTCGGACGACATACACAACCCAAGAATATATCCGCCATGTTGGAGTCAACATAATTCAGAAATAAATATTCACTTACCTTTTGATCTTTGTCAGAATGCACTCCCAGGAATCCCAGTTCCACAATAAGTTTGATTTGTTCCATAAAGTCCATAATGTATGTCCAAATACCTCCTTTTGTTAGGGCATTTAGTAAACAAATCAAAACTCACGAGACGCAGGCAAGTACAGCGGAAATGACGGACAAATCCCCCAAAAGTTATATTACTGGTCATAGAAACAAATCAAAACGATGTATAGAATCAATCTTTAGGATGTTTTTATCATAAATGTTCAATAATGTCCCAACCGGAGAATTTATTTGTCTGTAGAAAAGCAATGGAACGAGAGGTAACTTTCTCATGACCGCACATCACGAGACCGAGGCTGCTGGCAGACCTCTGACTCATTCCCCTCTCATTCAGCCCTCCTTCACAGTAGAAGCCTGAAACAACGTTCTAAAGACTGTTGACATCTAGTCGAAGCCTTAAGAAGTGCAAGATGGCCCATATCCCACTGTATATTCAATAGGGGCTGAGTTGAAAACCTACAAACCTCAGATTACCCACTTCCTGGTTGGATTCTTTTCCTCAGTTTTTTGCCTGCCATATGAGTTCTGTTATACTCCGACATCATTCAAACAGTTTTAGAAACTTCAGAGTGTTTTCTATCTAATACTACTAATAATATGCATATATTAGCCTCTGGGACTGAGTAGGAGGCAGTTTACTCTGGGGATGCTTTTCATCCAAATGTGAAAATACTGCCCCCTATCCATAAGAAGTTTTAACAGCCAATGTGTGTTATATTAACATTTAATTAGTACTCACTTATAGGAATGGTTAATTGTTTACATGTTGCTAACTAACTATTGCTCAAAAAACACATTTTCATCTTGTTGTGTGGTCTGGTAACTTCCTTTTCCATTGACAGACTGGCTGCATTAAAGACAAACGCAATGTTTGTAAAAATGTGAAGTATGTAAAAATGTGAAGTATGTAAAAATGTGAAGTATGTAAAAATGTAAAGTATGCGGCATTCGTTTCGCAATGAAACTGCATGGGGGTGCTGCGATACCACTCCGGATGGTCCCCAGTGACGTGAATTAATGGGTGTGGCAAGGCGGCTGTCTTTTAGAGAATTTTATATATTTGTACAGAAACTAAAATTTTTAAGGCAATTTCCTGTAATTCAACACATTTCTCTATAGAGCTGATATTTTATTTTTCTCATGGCTGATGCTGTGTTCTTTTGCTCAAACATATAACATTTTTAAAAAAACTAATGAAATATATATACTAATATAATATATATATATATACTACTGCTAAATTCATTTGTTTTTGGAATTTTCAATTCTCTTACTGTCTAGCTTTTATTTGAGTAATTGTTAGTTCTCAATGATTTTATGAAAAAATGTATATATCCATAATCTTTTCTACATACTTTTAGTCGTTTTAAGCTTACGCTTGAAGCTGTTTTCATTATTTTTCAAATGTATTTATGTGGTTTTGCGTCCGGCGCTCTGCAGTGGACTGCTCAGATGTAATGTAAACAGGGCTTAACTGTCAGATAACAACTGTGTGTGCACAGTACGGGAGACACGGCTCCTTGCGTCAACGAGAGGTAGGCTTAGCCCTGAACGAATAGGCTAATAGCTCTCTGTGAAATTCCAAACGGTCTTTGTGGTTTTGAGGGTCCGAAGCTGCATTATATTAATGGGCTAAATGCCATGCTAATTTCTGAAGATAAATATTGACATACAGTACCCAATCAAAGGTTTGGACACACCTACTCATTCAAGGGTTTTTCTTTAGTTTTACTATTTTCTACATTGTAGAATAGCATTACATATCCATAACGTCGGTGCCAACCAAACCAGATAACTGACGCTGACGATAGCATGCAGGGACTTCGCCGTTACAGTACCTGGATAGGACGTAAGGTTAGGGATGACTGAGAGGTATTTAAAACGCCCTGCCTTACCTTCCTAGGGTGATACTCGATTACAACAAGCCTGAACCAACATGTCTCTACAGGTTCACTATGTCCTTATCTTTTCATGTTCAGTAATAGCTGTGAAACATGATGAATGATCTAACTGAAACACCATACCAGGAAGTCAGAAACCCGTGCCAGGAAGTCAGAAACCCGTGCCAGGAAGTCAGAAACCCGTGCCAGGAAGTCAGAAACCCCGTGCCCGACAGTCAGAAACACGTGCCAGTAAGACAAACACCGTGCCCGACAGTCAGAAACCCCGTGCCCGACAGTCAGAAACCCCGTGCCCGACAGTCAGAAACCCCGTGCCCGACAGTCAGAAACCCCGTGCCCGACAGTCAGAAACCCCGTGCCCGGCAGTCAGAAACCCCGTGCCCGACAGTCAGAAACCCCGTGCCCGGCAGTCAGAAACCCCGTGCCCGGCAGTCATCACGAGTATTACAAGGGCAGACACATCGCATTCTGAAAGTATTCAGACCCCTTGACTTGTTCCCACATTTATTTTTACGTTACAGCCTTATTTTAAAATGGATTAATAAAAAAAATGTGCCTCATCAATCTACACATATTACCCCATAATGACAAAGTGAGAGAAAAAAATAAATAATAAAAATGTTTGCTAAATTATATATAAAAAAACAAACAACAGACCCTTTGCTATGAGACTCTAAATTGAGCTCTGGTGCATCCTGTTTCCGTTGATCATCATTAAAATGTTTCTACAACTTGATTGGAGTCCACCTGTGGTAAATTCAACCGATTGGACATGTTTTGGAAAGGCACACAACTGTCTATATCATGTCCTACAATTGACACAGTGCACGTCAGAGCAAAAACCAAGCCATGAGGTAGAAGAAATTGTCTGTAGAGCTCCGAGACAGGATTGTGTCGAGTCACAGATCTGGGGAAGGGTACCAACAAATGTCTGCAACATTGAAGGTCCCCAATAACATAGTGGCCTCCATCATTCTTAAGTGGAAGAAAGTTTGGAACCACCAAGACTCTTCCTAGACCTTGCCGCCTGGCCAAACTGAGCAATCTGGCGAGAAGGGCCTTGCTCAGGGAGATGGGAGAACATTCCAGAAGGATAACAATCTCTGCAGCACTCCACCAATCAGGCCTTTATAGTAGACTGACCAGACGGAAGCCACTCCTCAGTAAAAGGCACATGACAGCCCGCTTGGAGTTTGCCTAAAGGACGCTCAGACCATGAGAAACATGATTCCCTGTTCTGATGAAACCAAGATTGAACTCTTTGGCCTGAATGCCAACTGTCACGTCAGGAGGAAACCTAGACAGCACAGGAGTGGCTTTGGGACATGTCTCAATGTCCTTGAGTGGCCTGAACTTTAACCCCATCGAACGTCTCTGGAGAGACCTGAAAATAGCTGTGCAGCGACGCTCCCCATCCAACCTGACAGAACTTGAGAGGATCTGCAGAGAATACAGGTGTGCCAAGCTTGTAGCGTCATACCCAAGATTCAAGGCTGTAATTGTTGTCAAAGGTGCTTCAACAAAGTGCTGAGTAAAGGGTCTGAATACTTATGGAAATGTCATATTTCAGTATTTTTAATTTTGTTTGCTAAAATAGAATTTTTTTTTAAACAGTTTTTGCGTTGTCATTATAGGGTATTGTGTGTAGATTGAGGGGTGAAAACTCTTATCAATTTTAGAATGTTGTAACAATGTGTCAAAAGTAGAGAGTAGTATTATTCAGAATACGCCTCTGATTTACACAGCTGGAGGGGTCAGAGTGGAACACAGCTGGAGGGGTCAGAGTGGAACACAGCTGGAGGGGTCAGAGTGGAACACAGCTGGAGGGGTCAGAGTGGAACACAGCTGGAGGGGTCAGAGTGGAACACAGCTGGAGGGGTCAGAGTGGAACACAGCTGGAGGGGTCAGAGTGGAACACAGCTGGAGGGGTCAGAGTGGAACACAGCTGGAGGGGTCAGAGTGGAACACAGCTGGAGGGGTCAGAGGGCCAGTGGAACACAGCTGAAGGGGTCAGAGTGGAACACAGTTGGAGGGGTCAGAGTGGAACACAGTTGGAGGGGTCAGAGTGGAACACAGTTGGAGGGGTCAGAGTGGAACACAGTTGGAGGGGTCAGAGGGCCAGTGGAACACAGCTGAAGGGGTCAGAGTGGAACACAGTTGGAGGGGTCAGAGCGCCAGAAGAACACAGTTGAAGTTAAACAAATGAATTGAATAAATGCTAGTGGCTTGAACTTTCTCTCTACAGTATTGAACTGAACTAACATATCTGTCTTTCTCTACAGTTTCTCTACAGTATTGGACTAATGTTTTGTCTGTCTCTCTCTCTCTCTGCCCAGTTTGAGATCCTACTCTGTGTACAGGACCATGACGACCCAGCCATTGATGTTTGTAAAAAGCTTCTAGGAAAATATCCCAACGTTGATGCTCGGTTATTTATAGGTAAGAGTCTGGTTGATGAATTCTTTGATCAACCTGTTAATTAATATTCATATCTCATGTCCTGCTATTCGAAGATCTGTCTAATAAATATGTTAATATGTGTAGTTGTAAGTAGGGAGACGTGTCAATGCTCAGTACGGTGGCCTGTCGGTACACAAAGAGACGGACCAATTCCTTTTTGAGTGTGGATGGATGAGACATGTATTTTTGCCATCTAAGATTGTTCTGGCAATTCTCACATATAAATTTAATCGGGACGTTTTGACATGCGTGTTACATTTTTGTCACGTATTTATTTTTAAATCATTTTGAAAGTGGACATTTTCATGGCCCTTTTTTTTTTTTTTTGACCTATACATGCCTCCTGTAAGACCCTCTGACCTCTGAACCCTACATTACACTGACCACCAATACTGCTTGACCAAAAGTATGTGGACACCTGTTCATCAAACATCTCATTCCATAATCATGGGCATTGATGTGGAGTTGGTCCCCCTCCCCTTTGCTGCTATAACAGCCTCCACTCTTCTGGGAAGGCTTTCCACTAGATGTTGGAACATTGCTGCTATAACAGCCTCCACTCTTCTGGGAAGGCTTTCCACTAGAGGTTGGAACATTGCTGCTATAACAGCCTCCACTCTTCTGGGAAGGTTTTCTACTAGATGATGGAACATTCCTGCAATAACAGCCTCCACTCTTCTGGGAAGGCTTTCTACTAGATGTTGGAACATTGCTGCTATAACAGCCTCTACTCTTCTGGGAAGGCTTTCCATTAGATGTTGGAACATTGCTGCTATAACAGCCTCCACTCTTCTGGGAAGGCTTTCCACTAGAGGTTGGAACATTGCTGCTATAACAGCCTCCACTCTTCTGGGAAGGCTTTCCACTAGATGTTGGAACATTGCTGCTATAGCAGCCTCCTTCTGGGAAGGCTTTCCACTAGATGTTGGAACATTGCTGCTATAACAGCCTCCACTCTTCTGGGAAGGCTTTCCACTAGATGTTGGAACATTGCTGCTGGGACTTGCTTCCATTCAGCCACGAGTATTAGTGAGGTTGGTCACTGATGTTGGGCGATTTAGGCCTGGCTCGCAGTCTGCGGTCCAAAACAACCCAAAAGTGTTTGATTGGGTTTAAGTCAGGGTTCTGTGCAGATCAGCCAAGTTCTTCCACACCAATCTGGACAAATCATTTCTGTATGGACCTCGCTTTGTGCACGGGGGCATTGTCATGCTGAAACAGGAAAGAGCCTTCCCCAAACTGTTTCCACAAAGTTGGAAGCACAGAATCGTCTAGAATGTCATTGTATGCTGTAGCATTAAGATTTCCCTTCACTAGAACTAAGGGGCCGAACCATGAAAGACAGCCCCACACCATTTTTCCACCAAACTTTACAGTTGGGTCTATGAATTCGGGCAGGTAGTGTTCTCCTGGCATTCACCAAACCCAGATTTGTCTGTCGGACTGCCAGCATTATTCACCACTCCAGCCGACTCTTGGCATTGCTTATTGTGATCTTAGGCTTGTGTGCGGCTGCTCGGCCATTGAAACCCGCTCTGTGAGCTTGTGTGGCCTACCACAGCGTGGCTGAGCCGTTGTTGCTCCTAGACGTTTCCACTTCACAATATCAGCACTTACTAGTTGACCGAGGGGCAGCTCTAGCAGGCTGACAAACTGACTTGTTGGAAAGTTGGCATCCTATGACGGTGCCACATTGAAAGTTACTGTGCTCTAAGGTAAGGTAATTCTTCTGCCAATGTTTGTCTATGGACATTGCATGATATATCTGATATACCTGTCAGCTTGTGGCTTTCCTCCGCAGTCGCCAAAAAATACAATGAATACGTTCACATTTAGTTTTTTGGGGGGCAGAATGAACTACTGATTTATTTTGATTGGACAATATTCTATCTTTATTGAGACAGATCATTTAAAAAAATACAATTTTATTGAGTAAATGTATGTATTGGTTGTTTTCGAGATTAAAATGTAATGAATTGGGAAGATCCCAGGCTGTGTCATTACCTGCCGTGACCTGCGAGTCCCATATAAGGCTTCGCACAAAACTGCTGGATGAGAGGGCTGAAGGGAAGTGAAACCGTCTGTAAAGGAGGGTTGAAGAGAATGTCTTGGTTTTTACAACACAGTCTTGGTGATGGTCCTAGTGCACGTCAAGTCACTGAACTAATGTTTCTGTTGCAGGAGGAAAGAAGGTCGGCATCAACCCCAAGATTAATAACCTGATGCCGGGTTATGAAGGGGCCAAGTATGACCTCGTGTGGATCTGCGACAGCGGAATACGAGGTAGGAAACTTCACTTCGTGTGTCCCAAAGGGCACCTTTTTATTCCCTACGTTGTGCACTGCCCTGGTCAAGAGTAGTGCACTACGTAGGGATTGTGGTGGCATTTGGGGACGTTTCCTTACTCTGATTTTTGAATCGTAACAGAATGAATCAGCTGCACTGTTACAAATCAGTCAGCGGCCCCCTGTTTTCGTTCGTATCACTGACTCACACCCGTTAGATAATAGAGAGACTATCTTATGTATTCTAGTTTTGAACCTTGAACAAATAAACTGAACCTAGATAAACCAGACGTTATGTTTGTATGTAAGGCAATCAACATTTATTTTATTCACCTATATTCAAGTACTGTAGTTGGATGAAAAATATTTGATGAAAACGATACGTTAGATCCCATTGCCTGATCTGTAAACTGCTGCTTTTAATTCTAATTAAATGAACAATGGGCTTTCTATATACATTGATAGAATGATTTGTTCCTGTTCCTTCCTAGTGAAACCGGACACTCTGACCGATATGGCCAATCAGATGACTGAGAAGGTGGGGTTGGTTCATGGCCTTCCCTACGTGGCCGACAGACAGGGCTTCGCTGCTACACTGGAGCAGGTGGGCATCCTTACAGACAGAGGCTCTCAGTTCAAAGAGACTGGGGGGGCCTGGGGAGCCGGTGGCCTGGGGGGGCCTGGGGAGCCGGTGGCCTGGGGGGGCCTGGGGAGCCGGTGGCCTGGGGGGCCTGGGGCCGGGGGGGCCTGGGGAGCTGGTAGACAGTAGCATTCTTCCAGACAGAGACAGACCACTAGTCTGGTGCTGCTGTGACTTAACCCTCAGAGTTCTGAAGCCGTGTTCACACTACAGGCCTTAATGCTCAAATCACTTGTTTTTCAAATCCGTTTTGGGAATATTGACTCTCCAAACAGCAAGTTACCAAATCAGAGGTGTGTGTGTGTGTGTGTGCAGACAGCAGTCATTTGCATTCACACTTCTTTACTTATTCCACATTTTGTTGTTAGGTTGTTGTTGTTAGGTTGTGGGACTAAAATTTAATTAGTTTTTTTTGTAAACGATCTACACAAAATGTCTAAGTGGAAGATAAATTTGAACATTTATTTTTAAATTAATGGAAAATAAAACACTACCTTGATTAGATAAGAATTCAACCCCTGAGTCAATACATTAGCTAACAGCTGTGAGTCTTTCACATTACCTCGACTAACCTGTTCCTCCGCACATTGACTCTGTACCGTAATACCCTGTATATAGCCTCCACATTGACTCTGTACCGTAATACCCTGTACATAGCCTCCACATTGACTCTGTACCGTAACACCCTGTATATAGCCTCCACATTGACTCTGTACCGTAACACCCTGTATATAGCCTCCACATTGACTCTGTACCGTAATACCCTGTATATAGCCTCCACATTGACTCTGTACCGTAATACCCTGTACATAGCCTCCACATTGACTCTGTACCGTAACACCCTGTATATAGCCTCCACATTGACTCTGTACCGTAACACCCTCTCTATAGCCTCCACATTGA
This sequence comes from Oncorhynchus kisutch, assembly GCF_002021735.2. Taxonomy (NCBI): domain Eukaryota; kingdom Metazoa; phylum Chordata; class Actinopteri; order Salmoniformes; family Salmonidae; genus Oncorhynchus; species Oncorhynchus kisutch. Next base: position 4,289,461 of record NC_034179.2, on the reverse strand, counting down.
CTCTGTACCGTAATACCCTGTATATAGCCTCCACATTGACTCTGTACCGTAATACCCTGTATATAGCCTCCACATTGACTCTGTACCGTAATACCCTGTATATAGCCTCCACATTGACTCTGTACCGTAACACCCTGTATATAGCCTCCACATTGACTCTGTACCGTAATACCCTGTATATAGCCTCCACATTGACTCTGTACCGTAATACCCGGTATATAACCTCCACATTGACTCTGTACCGTAATACCCTGTATATAGCCTCCACATTGACTCTGTACCGTAATACCCTGTATATAGCCTCCACATTGACTCTGTACCGTAATACCCTGTATATAGCCTCCACATTGACTCTGTACCGTAATACCCTGTATATAGCCTCCACATTGACTCTGTACCGTAATACCCTGCCACACACACAAAATAGACAGAAAATATTGGAATTTCAGAACTAACTTTTCTGTCACGGGTACTTGGTTCTAGGGGTCGAAGGCTAAAGACCTGTCCTACTAATCTACCTCCGTCTTTCTAACAGGTGTACTTTGGCACGTCCCACCCACGCTCCTACATCTCAGCCAACGTGATGGGTATTAAGTGTGTGACAGGGATGTCATGTTTGATGAGGAAAGATATCTTGGACCAGGCTGGAGGGCTCATAACCTTCGCTCAGTACATCGCCGAGGACTACTTTATGGCGAAGGCCATCGCTGACAGGTACAGACATTACTTTATCATACATGGTACAGCTGACCTGAGGTTATCTAACCCTGACCCTGACCCTAACCCTGACCCTAACCCTGACCCTAACCCTGAGCCTTCGCTCAATACAGCCTAGTTTATCATATAATGTATGTTGACACTTCTGTTAAATTGTGTTTGTCTATCGTCCCCCATACATATATACAGTACCAGTCTAAAGTTTGGACACACCTACTCATTCAAGGGTTTTTCTTTATTTTTACTATATTCTCCATATGTGTTATTTAATAGTTGTTGATGTCTTCACTATTATTCTACAATGTAGACAATAGTAAAAATAAATGAAAAACCCTTGAAAGAGTAGGTGTTTCCGAACTTTAGACTGGTACTGTGTGAATGTGTGTGATATATATATATATATATATATCTTTAATATCATACAGTGGACTCCTAAGTCTAAGCATGCAATGCCCTGATGCATTTAGTTCTCTAATCTCTGACAGTTGAACCGTGAGACAATTATTGTTTTAGGAAAGTTTAAAATGAAGTTGTCTATAAAGTTTTGCATATTTTACACATCGAAACACAAGGAAGAGTGTTTTTGTTCTCGGCTGTTTAAGGACACATGTCTCTCAACATCCCTTGTTTATTGATGGTGTTGGTCAGTCCACAAAATGTACAAAAAAATAAATATACGTTTTTCAAAAATCTAAAAGAATTATATAAATAATGTATTTAGCCTTTTATTTTTACTAAGCAAGTCCGTTAAGAACAAATTATTATTTACAATGACGGCCGACACCGGCCAAACCATCAGGACGCTGGGCCAAACCATCAGGACGCTGGGCCAATTGACTCCCAAACGTGGCCTGTTGTGATACAGCCTGGAATCGAACCAGGGCCTGTAGTGACGCCTCTAGCGCTGAGGTGCAGTGCCTTAGACCGCTGTGATACAGCCTGGAATCGAACCAGGGCCTGTAGTGACGCCTCTAGCGCTGAGGTGCAATGCCTTAGACCGCTGTGATACAGCCTGGAATCGAACAAGGGTCTGTAGTGACGCCTCTAGCGCTGAGGTGCAATGCCTTAGACCGCTGTGATACAGCCTGGAATCGAACAAGGGTCTGTAGTGACGCCTCTAGCGCTGAGGTGCAGTGCCTTAGACCGCTGTGATACAGCCTGGAATCGAACAAGGGTCTGTAGTGACGCCTCTAGCGCTGAGGTGCAATGCCTTAGACCGCTGTGATACAGCCTGGAATCGAACCAGGGCCTGTAGTGACGCCTCTAGCGCTGAGGTGCAGTGCCTTAGACCTGCGCCACTCGGGAGCCCTGAACCCGATTCCCATCTTTACCTTTTAACCCCTGACACTTTGACCTGTTTTATTGTTGATCCACTAAACATCGATGATTTGATACGGTTGTGTTTTGGTGTTATTGAAAACTTTCATTGGATTGCCGGCCATTGGCCAGGTCTTAACTCCAGCTCTTAAAGGGGAAGTTCACTATTTTACAACTTGATGTTAGATATATTTCCTCAACCTGAAACGAGTCTATGGGCAAGGAGGCTCTGTAATAGGTGGCTTGGTTTTCTTTAAGCAGCCATCTACAAAGGTCTGCCAACTTTAGCCACCGCTAGCTAAAAATCAACATGAGGTATTTGTGGCTGAACTTCCCTTTTTAACTGAAGGGGTTAACTGTTTCCTTTGTCCCTCCCTCTTTATCTCACAGGGGATGGAAATTCTCCATGGCAACGCAGGTAGCCATGCAGAACTCCGGGTCCTATTCAGTTGCTCAGTTCCAGTCCCGTATGATCAGGTAAACAAACTAACTTCCACACTCAGCCACTGTTATAGAGCAGATTCCCGGAGGACCAAGGGACCGAGTTCTTTCTCTCCTCCCTTTTGTACTTGATTGATCAATTAAGGTCACAGTAGACACAACTCTCTGGGAATTGAGTTTGACACCCGTTGTCCTAGATTATTTGAACATGTGGCATTTTATTTCTAAAAGCTAATTTAGCTGTTTCAGTCTCCCAATAGTCCACCGACTAGCCTGCCACGTTGGGATTCAGATAGCTTCAGATCTACCGACTCTGATCAATGTAATTCTTTTTTTTTTTAAAGAGATCAAATATATTTTTCACTTGTGTATAGTGTGATAAGACATACTGGGATATAGGCTAAAGTTACGTAGATGTGTCTATAGATTAGTCTAAGGGGTGTCTCATCCATAGAAACATAATGTTTTTTTACCGCCTGCTTTACTGCTATGTGGACACTCAAAATGGCCGCCAGTCCACTACTTCCTGCTTTACTGCTATGTGGACACTCAAAATGGCCGCCAGTCCACTACTTCCTGCTTTACTGCTATGTGGACACTCAAAATGGCCGCCAGTCCACTACTTCCTGCTTTACTGCCATGTGGACACTCAAAATGTCCACTACTTCCTGCTTTACTGCTATGTGGACACTCAAAATGGTCGCCAGTCCACTACTTCCTGCTTTACTGCTATGTGGACACTCAAAATGGCCACCAGTCCAATACTTCCTGCTTTACTGCTATGTGGACACTCAAAATGGCCGCCAGTCCACTACTTCCTGCTTTACTGCTATGTGGACACTCAAAATGGCCGCCAGTCCACTACTTCCTGCTTTACTGCTATGTGGACACTCAAAATGGCCGCCAGTCCACTACTTCCTGCTTTACTGCTATGTGGACACTCAAAATGGCCGCCAGTCCACTACTTCCTGCTTTACTGCTATGTGGACACTCAAAATGGCCGCCAGTCCACCCATTATAACGTAATTGACCTGAATGGGGACATCCGTTGATTTGTAATTCTGTGGTCTGTTCCTCCCCTCTCAGATGGGCCAAGCTTCGTATCAACATGCTCCCCGCCACCGTCTGTGAGCCCATCTCAGAGTGTTTCGTAGCCAGCCTGATCATTGGCTGGGCAGCACATCATGTGTTCCACTGGGATATTATGGTCTTCTTCATGTGCCACTGTCTGGCGTGGTTCATCTCTGATTACATCCAGCTCCGAGGAGTTCAGGTACACACACACACACACACTGTCTGGTGTGGATCATCTCTGACTACATCCAAGTTACCAGGTTGTCTGCTATTAATGTTATGTCTGGGACGTAAAAACTGATAACCACCGCTCGTTACTCTGAGAGACAGAAAAGTGGAAGAAACCAACGCAGTATGTTTTTCCTTCTCTCCCTACAGGGCGGTGCGCCGGCCTTCTCCAAACTGGACTACGCTGTAGCCTGGTTCATCAGAGAGTCCATGACCATCCAGATCTTCTTGTCGGCCCTGTGGGACCCCACCATCAGCTGGCGAACGGGGCGCTACAGGTTACGATGTGGGGGTACGGCCGAGGAGATCCTGGATGTATAGCTACCAGCTTAAGGCCACCTACAGGGACACATAACCCGAGTCCTATCACCCCCAGGGGCCAGAGACAATACCAGACACAGACTGATCAGCATCCCTATATAGCCAACTACTTTTGACCAGGGCCCACACTTGCCCATATTTTTCTGCTCTGGTTTAAGGTAGTGCACTATATAGGGAATAGGGTTCCATAGGGCTCTGGTCTAAAGTAGTGCACTATATAGGGAATAGGGTGCCATAGGGCTCTGGTCTAAAGTAGTGCACTATATAGGGAATAGGGTACAATTTGGTATACGGTCAGAGAGAGATGGCAACATTGAGTGGAAGAAAATAAACTACCAGCTGTCGGTGTGACTGATAGAAGGAAACTACCAGCTGTGGGTGTGACTGATAGAAGGAAACTACCAGCTGTGGGCGTGACGAGAAGGAAACTACCAGCTGTGGGCGTGACTGATAGAAGGAAACTACCAGCTGTGGGCGTGACGAGAAGGAAACTACCAGCTGTGGGCGTGACGGCTAGAAGGAAACTACCAGCTGTGGGCGTGACTGATAGAAGGAAACTACCAGCTGTAGGCGTGACTGATAGAAGGAAACTACCAGCTGTGGGCGTGACTGATAGAAGGAAACTACCCGCTGTGGGCGTGACGGCTAGAAGGAAACACCCTTTATGGGCGTGGCGGCTAGAAGGAAATGGGTGTGGCGGCTAGAAGGAAACACCCCTTATGGGCGTGGCGGCTAGAAGGAAACACCCCTTGTGGGCGTGGCGGCTAGAAGGAAACACCCCTTATGGGCGTGGCGGGTAGAAGGAAATGGGTGTGGCGGCTAGAAGGAAACACCCCTTATGGGCGTGGCGGCTAGAAGGAAACACCCCGTATGGACGTGGCGGCTAGAAGGAAACACCCCTTATGGGCGTGGCCGCTAGAAGGAAACACCCCTTATGGGCCTGGCGGCTAGAAGGAAACACCCCTTATGGGCGTGGCGGGTAGAAACCGTCATATGGTATTCGTAGTGTTTGATGGTTTTTAACCTGTGTGTTGAAATATAGCATTTATTACTAATGCCTTTTCTGTCTACCATCCAAACTGTTGAAAACCAAGGTCCTCCTGTCGTGAAGTGAGCCCTACGTCCCAAATTACACCCTATTTCTCATTTAGTCTTGATTCTATACTCAATATTGTTTTAATGTGAAAACTTAAGGTCCAATCCTAGGAATTCTCTTTGTTCCATTTTTGGGTTTATTGGTCAGGTTTTCAAGCACCGTGGTCTTTCTGCTGTGAGATTGCTGGCTATTTTCAACAGACTGGATGCGGCGCAAATGGCACCCTATTCCCTGTGTAGTGTACACCCTATTCCCTGTGTAGTGTACACCCTATTCCCTATGTAGTGTACACCCTATTCCCTATGTAGTGTACACCCTATTCCCTATGTAGTGTACACCCTATTCCCTATGTAGTGTACACCCTATTCTCTATGTAGTGTACACCCTATTCTCTATGTAGTGTACACCCTATTCCCTATGTAGTGTACACCCTATTCTCTATGTAGTGTACACCCTATTCTCTATGTAGTGTACACCCTATTCTCTATGTAGTGTACACCCTATTCTCTATGTAGTGTACACCCTATTCTCTATGTAGTGTACACCCTATTCCCTATGTAGTGTACACCCTATTCCCTATGTAGTGTACACCCTTTTCCCTATGTAGTGTACACCCTATTCCCTATGTAGTGTGTGGCGTTTGACTAAAGCCCACAGGGGTGTCATTTGTGATGCAACCATGGTCTTAACCAGGGGTATTCAACTCTGACCCTACGAGGTCCAGAGTCTGCTGGTTTTCTGTTGTATCTGATAATTAATTGCACACACCTTGTGTCCCTGGTCTAAATCAGGCCCTGATTAGAGGGGAATCACCCACCTGGTGTCCCAGGTCTAAACCAGGCCCTGATTAGAGGGGAATCACACACCTGGTGTCCCAGGTCTAAACCAGGCCCTGATTAGAGGGGAAACGATGTAGAAATGCGTTGGAACTGGCTTGGAGTTTCAGAGTTGAGTTTCGGCTGCTGGATAGGCTGATCTGATCCAGTAAAATCACTGTCTCCAGCACCTGGAGCTTTATTGGGTGTGCAGGCTTTTGTTTCAGCCCAGTACTAACACACTTTTTAGACCACGATTAGCTGAATTGGGGGTGTTAGTGCTGGGCTGAAACAAAAGCTATGACCCTACAGTATGTAGCTCCGTGTCTGCTTTCTCTCTCTGAACTATGAGAATCCTCTTAACGCTCCTGTGACTCGACACGCCTGCTCTGTCAGCGTTTAGACTCTGGGGGGGGGTCAACCAGGTTTAGACTCTGGGGCTGGGTAGATGGGGGTCAACCAGGTTTAGACTCTGGGGGGGGGGTCAACCAGGTTTAGACTCTGGGGCTGGGTAGATGGGGGTCAACCAGGTTTAGACTCTGGGGCTGGGTAGATGGGGGTAAACCAGGTTTAGAATCTGGGGCTGGGTAGATGGGGGTCAACCAGGTTTAGACTCTGGGGCTGGGTAGATGGGGGTCAACCAGGTTTAGACTCTGGGGGGGGGGGTCAACCAGGTTTAGACTCTGGGGCTGGGTAGATGGGGGTCAACCAGGTTTAGACTCTGGGGCTGGGTAGATGGGGGTCAACCAGGTTTAGACTCTGGGGCTGGGTAGATGGGGGTCAACCAGGTTTAGACTCTGGGGGGGGGGGTCAACCAGGTTTAGACTCTGGGGCTGGGTAGATGGGGGTCAACCAGGTTTAGACTCTGGGGCTGGGTAGATGGGGGTCAACCAGGTTTAGACTCTGGAGCTGGGTAGATGGGGGTCAACCAGGTTTAGACTCTGGAGCTGGGTAGATGGGGTCAACCAGGTTTAGACTCTGGAGCTGGGTAGATGGGGTCAACCAGGTTTAGACTCTGGAGCTGGGTAGATGGGGGTCAACCAGGTTTAGACTCTGGAGCTGGGTAGATGGGGTCAACCAGGTTTAGACTCTGGGGCTGGGTAGATGGGGGTCAACCAGGTTTAGACTCTGGGGCTGGGTAGATAGGGGTCAACCAGGTTTAGACTCTGGAGCTGGGTAGATGGGGTCAACCAGGTTTAGACTCTGGAGCTGGGTAGATGGGGTCAACCAGGTTTAGACTCTGGAGCTGGGTAGATGGGGGTCAACCAGGTTTAGACTCTGGGGCTGGGTAGATGGGGGTCAACCAGGTTTAGACTCTGGAGCTGGGTAGATGGGGGTCAACCAGGTTTAGACTCTGGAGCTGGGTAGATGGGGGTCAACCAGGTTTAGACTCTGGAGCTGGGTAGATGGGGGTCAACCAGGTTTAGACTCTGGAGCTGGGTAGATGGGGTCAACCAGGTTTAGACTCTGGAGCTGGGTAGATGGGGGTCAACCAGGTTTAGACTCTGGGGCTGGGTAGATAGGGGTCAACCAGGTTTAGACTCTGGAGCTGGGTAGATGGGGGTCAACCAGGTTTAGACTCTGGAGCTGGGTAGATGGGGTCAACCAGGTTTAGACTCTGGAGCTGGGTAGATGGGGGTCAACCAGGTTTAGACTCTGGAGCTGGGTAGATGGGGGTCAACCAGGTTTAGACTCTGGAGCTGGGTAGATGGGGGTCAACCAGGTTTAGACTCTGGAGCTGGGTAGATGGGGTCAACCAGGTTTAGACTCTGGAGCTGGGTAGATGGGGGTCAACCAGGTTTAGACTCTGGAGCTGGGTAGATGGGGGTCAACCAGGTTTAGACTCTGGAGCTGGGTAGATGGGGGTCAACCAAGTTTAGACTCTGGAGCTGGGTAGATGGGGTCAACCAGGTTTAGACTCTGGAGCTGGGTAGATGGGGGTCAACCAAGTTTAGACTCTGGAGCTGGGTAGATGGGGTCAACCAGGTTTAGACTCTGGAGCTGGGTAGATGGGGTCAACCAGGTTTAGACTCTGGAGCTGGGTAGATGGGGGTCAACCAGGTTTAGACTCTGGAGCTGGGTAGATGGGGTCAACCAGGTTTAGACTCTGGAGCTGGGTAGATGGGGTCAACCAGGTTTAGACTCTGGAGCTGGGTAGATGGGGTCAACCAGGTTTAGACTCTGGAGCTGGGTAGACTCTATGTTACCACAGTACAATTTACTCTCACACAGGCAACCTTGGTCTTGATTTAGTTACAATAATTTTGTTGCATGGGTAACCTCATATTATTTTCTGGTCTATTTGTATTAGATTAGTCGTTAAAGCACAATTGCGCTGTTGCCGTGGTGAAACGAGTTGATGCCATATGCTGTCAGATTGGTTCTCTTGTGCTGATCGTGTTTAGAACGTCTTCATGCAGACTACTAGCAAACTGTATGTTTCAGCTGTTATGGGAGATGGATACTTTAAAATTCGTCACAGGACATGTTGCTTCTGGAATCTCCAATGGTCTCTTTCCACTGTAACCACAGCCCTAGTGTCTGGCCTGAGACTTTCCCTGGTGTCTGGCCTGAGACTTTCCCTGGACTTAAACCCTGGTGTTGCACCAAGTGCAATTGGACCTCCATCTCCTAGCCTGGTCCCAGATCTGCACATCTCCTAGCCTGGTCCCAGATCTGCACATCTCCTAGCCTGGTCCCAGATCTGCACATCTCCTAGCCTGGTCCCAGATCTGCACATCTCCTAGCCTGGTCCCAGATCTGTCCATCTCCTAGCCTGGTCCCAGATCTGTCCATCTCCTAGCCTGGTCCCAGATCTGCACATCTCCTAGCCTGGTCCCAGATCTGCACATCTCCTAGCCTGGTCCCAGATCTGCACATCTCCTAGCCTGGTCCCAGATCTGCACATCTCCTAGCCTGGTCCCAGATCTGTCCATCTCCTAGCCTGGTCCCAGATCTGTCCATCTCCTAGCCTGGTCCCAGATCTGTCCATCTCCTAGCCTGGTCCCAGATCTGTCCATCTCCTAGCCTGGTCCCAGATCTGTTTGTGCACTGTCTTGACCGTAGGCTACCGGTTTCCTACTCTGCTGATGAGACGAAGGATATGACGACGATGTGGTTCTGTTTACTTCTATCTGTCTTGTCAAATCTGTTGTTGATACAAACTTATAAATATTAATATGGCAGATATTGCATTTGTCACAAATGGCACCCTGTTCCTTATATAGTGCACTACTTTTGACCAGGGCCTTATGGGGGGGGGGGGGGTGCACTATGTAGGGAATAGGGTGCCATTTGGGGGACACACACTCTGGCGTTGTTTTTAATGACAGTAATAGCAATAAAGGAATATACAGCTCTCTGAACGAGATGTCGCTGTATTCCACTATAACAGGATATGAGAAATATATCACATCCTGTTTCCTGTTTTGAAACATTTCAGATTTGTTATTGGAAGACAAGACCGTATATAAAAAAAAAAAAATAATAACATTTCATCTTTCAGATTAAATTTTGTGTTCCAGGAGTTTGAAACAATTATTCAATATAATAAATGTAAAAATTTAAAGTTAACTATTTGCTTTAAGTTTTGCAGTTAGCTGACTAGTAGATGAGTCAAAATCTTTGGAATTCTAGTCAATTCTGAACGTAAAATCAATTGCTATTCCGAGTTGTCCTCCATTTTTAAAAAGCGTTTTGAATGGAGATTTCAGTGGACTTCTTGAATTGACTGAAATTGACCCCCAAACCCCTCCTGATACTAGCACAGTATGTGGAGGCTTGAACTTGATTAGGGAGAGGAACAAACTGCTTCATGATGTACCCAACTATCTGTGAATGAGAGACTGCTTGCCTTGCAGTTCTAGTGGACCAAAGTATCAAGTGTCTCTGGAGGGTATGTCCAAAATCGTACCCTTTTCCCTAATATAGTACACCATTTTTTTTTTTTTTTTTTTTTTGACCAGAGTCATGTCCCCGGTGGGGGTTGTACTTCACAAACAGGAGATGGAGTCATGCTGGCTTGGACAAAGCTACTCTGGTCAAAAGTAGTGCACTATGTAGGGAACAAATGGCTCACTGTAGCAGAACGGGGTATGTTTGGAATCCATTCTGTCTATTTCAATTGTACAGATGTTATATTATTTTTTAACATGTTACGATATGTATATTTATGAAGTTTGGTAGATACCATTTTTTACTTTTTTTTGCTTTATGATGCCTAATTTATTTAAAGTTTTTGATGATTATTGGTATTTAATCTATAAGTAGCGGGAAAACAAAAAAGGCGGGACAAACTTCTGTTAAAAAAAAAAAAAAACCTGTTATATTTTTTATTTAATATGAATTGTACTATGAAGCAAAATAATCTACAGCTGGAAACTGTGCCATAGCAGGAGAAATTAAAGATTTATCAAACCATACCAAGGTGTACAGTCTTCATTGTATACTAATTGTGTTTATACTATTATTATATACATGTAACTGACAAAATAAAGGAAGTGCTTCAGTAAATGAGGTATACGAACTATGTTGAATGCAGGTGTGGTTAACTTTAGTTCTAAACCATGTGATCACTAGTCTCTAACATGGCTTTAACTTGAGTTCTAAACCATGTGATCACCAGTCTCTAACATGGCTTTAACTTTAGTTCTAAACCATGTGATCACCAGTCTCTAACATGGCTTTAACTTGAGTTCTAAACCATGTGATCACTAGTCTCTAACATGGGTTTAACTTGAGTTCTAAACCATGTGATCACTAGTCTCTAACATGGGTTTAACTTGAGTTCTAAACCATGTGATCACCAGTCTCTAACATGGCTTTAACTTGAGTTCTAAACCATGTGATCACCAGTCTCTAACATGGCTTTAACTTCTCTACCCTGATAATCCTTCCTAATCATGGAACTGTGATGACAACAGTCCGGTCATCGTGAACCGTGCTTCAGGCTCCAGGTTTAATCTGCTACATATGGCCTGCTTTCCATAATGATTCCCATAGGCTACATGTCCCAGACTATTTCACAGCTTGTAAAGCGTTAGCATAATATGATCCACTATTGCTAGCTATCCTCAGGAACAACCATGGGCGCAACTTTCAGTGGGGATGGGGACATGTCCCAACCACATTCTGAAATTGTATTTTTGCCCCCCCCCCAGTGTTATCATTGGAATGTGATACAAAACAAGGTAACGGTGTTCTTTAGGACCATACAGACGCCTCCGAGAGGTCGGGTAAGCTGTTTTGAAGTTGTTTTATGTGTTAAGTGTTTTATACAACTAGGTTTTAGGACCCAGTGAAGGCAAAGCTTCTGGAAGGCTGGCTGGACTGGCATGGGAGAGTTGAGCATAGTTCAGTGTGTATGTGTTGCGCTCTTCCACTGAGTTGTAAAAGGAAGCAGAACAGAAACCGGCTACTCTTTAGATGACTGATGTAGCTGGCAAGGTAACTGCTGTTTAACAGGGAAAAAAACTCGTCAGGAACAAACACAGGAACGAGACAGAGGGAAGGTAAAATAACGATGCAAAGGAAATTAACTATGAAGTCAGTGACCGTTGTAAATGTACAGTAGGTGGATTTAACTGACGATATAATGAGAACATTCTAGAAATCAGAAATCAAGTTAGTAGTTTTGGTACTATACTGTCATTTTCACATGCCAACAGAAGCCTATAGTTTGGGTCTCCAGATTTAATCCCTGAAATGTTATAAGGCCACTATGTCATAAACAGCCCTGTGGTAAAGGTGATATATATATATATATGCATATGACTGGTTTCACATTTGTCTCCAGCGATCCTAAGGTAAAACAATTGTAATTTATATTTATAATCCCCTTAATCAAACAGCGTACTAATGTACCTAGCTCTTATCAATTCGTAAATTACAGTGCAGGAGGATTTTTTATTTCACCTTTATTTAACCAGGTAGGCTAGTTGAGAACACCTTTATTTAACCAGGTAGGCTAGTTGAGAACACCTTTATTTAACCAGGTAGGCAAGTTGAGAACAAGTTCTCATTTAAAACTGCGACCTGGCCAAGATAAAGCAAAGCAGTTCGACACATAACAACACAGAGTTACACATGGAGTAAAACAAACATACAGTCAATAATACAGTATAAACAAGTCTATATACGATGTGAGCAAATGAGGTGAGAAGGGAGGTAAAGGCAAAAAAAGGCTATGGTGGCAAAGTAAATACAATATAACAAGTAAAACACAGGAATGGTAGATTTGCAATGGAATAATGTGCAAAGTAGAGATAGAAATAATGGGATGCAAAGGAGTAAAATAAATACAGTAGGGGGAGAGGTAGTTGTTTGGGCTAAATTATAGATGGGCTATGTACAGGTGCAATAATCTGTGAGCTGCTCTGACAGCTGGTGCTTAAAGCTAGTGAGGGAGATAAGTGTTTCCAGTTTCAGAGATTTTTGTAGTTCGTTCCAGTTATTGGCAGCAGAGAACTGGAAGGAGAGGCGACCAAAGAAAGAATTGGTTTTGGGGGTGACTAGAGAGATATACTTGCTGGAGCGCGTGCTATAGGTGGGTGCTGCTATGGTGACCAGCGAGCTGAGATAAGGGGGGACTTTAGATGACTGATGTAGCTGGCAAGGTAACTGCTGTTTAACAGGGAAAAAAACTCGTCAGGAACAAACACAGGAACGAGACAGAGGGAAGGTAAAATAACGATGCAAAGGAAATTAACTATGAAGTCAGTGACCGTTGTAAATGTACAGTAGGTGGATTTAACTGACGATATAATGAGAACATTCTAGAAATCAGAAATCAAGTTAGTAGTTTTGGTACTATACTGTCATTTTCACATGCCAACAGAAGCCTATAGTTTGGGTCTCCAGATTTAATCCCTGAAATGTTATAAGGCCACTATGTCATAAACAGCCCTGTGGTAAAGGTGATATATATATATATATGCATATGACTGGTTTCACATTTGTCTCCAGCGATCCTAAGGTAAAACAATTGTAATTTATATTTATAATCCCCTTAATCAAACAGCGTACTAATGTACCTAGCTCTTATCAATTCGTAAATTACAGTGCAGGAGGATTTTTTATTTCACCTTTATTTAACCAGGTAGGCTAGTTGAGAACACCTTTATTTAACCAGGTAGGCAAGTTGAGAACAAGTTCTCATTTAAAACTGCGACCTGGCCAAGATAAAGCAAAGCAGTTCGACACATAACAACACAGAGTTACACATGGAGTAAAACAAACATACAGTCAATAATACAGTATAAACAAGTCTATATACGATGTGAGCAAATGAGGTGAGAAGGGAGGTAAAGGCAAAAAAAGGCTATGGTGGCAAAGTAAATACAATATAACAAGTAAAACACAGGAATGGTAGATTTGCAATGGAATAATGTGCAAAGTAGAGATAGAAATAATGGGATGCAAAGGAGTAAAATAAATACAGTAGGGGGAGAGGTAGTTGTTTGGGCTAAATTATAGATGGGCTATGTACAGGTGCAATAATCTGTGAGCTGCTCTGACAGCTGGTGCTTAAAGCTAGTGAGGGAGATAAGTGTTTCCAGTTTCAGAGATTTTTGTAGTTCGTTCCAGTTATTGGCAGCAGAGAACTGGAAGGAGAGGCGACCAAAGAAAGAATTGGTTTTGGGGGTGACTAGAGAGATATACTTGCTGGAGCGCGTGCTATAGGTGGGTGCTGCTATGGTGACCAGCGAGCTGAGATAAGGGGGGACTTTACCTAGCAGGGTCTTGTAGATGACCTGGAGCCAGTGGGTTTGGCGACGAGTATGAAGCGAGGGCCAGCCAACGAGAGCATACAGGTCCCAGTGGTAGATAGTATATGGGGATTTGGTGACAAAACGGATGGCACTGTGATAGACTGCATCCAATTTATTGAGTAGGGTATTGGAGGCTATTTTGTAAATTACATCGCCGAAGTTGAGGATTGGTAGGATGGTATGTTTTTACAAGGGTATGTTTGACAGCATGAGTGAAGGATGCTTTGTTGCGAAATAGGAAGCCAATTCTAGATTTAACTTTGGATTGGAGATGTTTGATGTGAGTCTGCAAGGAGAGTTTACAGTCTAACCAGACACCTAGGTATTTGTAGTTATCCACAAGTCAGAACCGTCCAGAGTAGTGATGCTGGACGGGCGGGTAGGTGCAGGTAGCGATCGGTTGAATAGCATGCATTTGGTTTTACTTGTATTTAAGAGCAGTTGGAGGCCACGGAAGGAGAGTTTTGTATGGCGTTGAAGCTCGTCTGGAGGTTGGTTAACACAGTGTCCAAAGAAGGACCAGAAGTATACAGTATGGTGTCGTCTGCATAGAGGTGGATCAGAGACTCACCAGCAGCAAGAGCGACATCGTTGATGTATACAGCGAAGAGAGTCGGCCCAAGAATTGAACCCTGTGGCACCCCCATAGAGACTGCCAGAGGCCCGGACAACCGGTCCTCCGATTTGACACACTGAACTCTATCAGAGAAGTAGTTGGTGAACCAGGCAAGGCAGTCATTTGAGAAACCAAGGCTATTGATTCTGCCGATAAGGATGTAGTGATTGACAGAGTCGAAAGCTTTGGCCAGATCAATGAATACGGCTGCACAGTATCGATGGCGGTTATGATGTCGTTTAGGACCTTGAGCGTGGCTGAGGTGCACCCATGACCAGCTCTGAAACCAGATTGCATAGTGAAGAAGGTGCGGTGGGATTTGAAATGGCCGGTGATCTGTTTGTTGACTTGGCTTTCGAAGACCTTAGAAAGACAGGGTAGGATAGATATAGGTCTGTAGGAGTTTGGGTCACGAGTGTCCCCCCCCCTTTGAAGAGGGAGATGCTCGCGGCAGCTTTCCAATCTTTGGGAATCTCAGACGACACGAAAGAGAGGTTGCTAGTAATAGGGGCTGCAGATCATTTTAGAAAGAAAGGGTCCAGATTGTCTAGCCCGGCTGATTTGAAGGGGTCCAGATTTTGCAGCTCTTTCAGAACATCAGCTGACTGGATTTGGGAGAAGGAGAAATGGGGAAGGCTTGGGCGAGTTGCTATGGGGGGTGCAGTGCTGTTGACCGGGGTAGGGGTAGACAGGTGGAAAGCATGGCCAGCTGTAGAAAAATGCTTTTTGAAATTCTCAATTATAGTGGATTTATCAGTGGTGACAGTTTCCTATCCTCAGTGCAGTGGGCAGCTAGGAGGAGGTGCTCTTATTCTCCATGGACTTTACGGTGTCCCAGAACTTTTTTGAGTTTGTGTTGCAGGAAGCAAATTGCTGCTTGAAAAAGCTAGCCTTGGCTTTTCTAACTGCCTGTGTATATTGGTTTCTAACTTCCCTGAAAAGTTACATATCACAGGGACTATTCGATGCTAATGCAGAACACCACAGGATGTTTTTGTGCTGGTCAAGGGCAGTCAGGTCTGGAGAGAACCAAGGGCTATGTCTGTTCCTGGTTCTAAATTTCTTGAATGGGGCATGCTTTTTTTAAGATGGTGAGGAAGGCACTTTTAAAGAATGACCAGGCATCCTCTACTGTCGGGATGAGGTCAATGTCATTCCGGGATACCCGGGCCAGGTCGATTAGAAAGGCCTGCTCGCTGAAGTGTTTCAGGGAGCGTTTGACAGTGATGAGTGGAGGTCGCTTGACCGCTGACCCATTACGGATGCAGGCAATGAGGCAGTGATCGCTGAGATCTTGGTTGAAAACAGCAGAGGTGTATTTAGAGGGCAAGTTGGTTAGGATGATATCTATGAGGGTGCCCGTGTTTACGGCTTTGGGGTGGTACTTGGTAGGTTCATTGATTTGTGTGAGATTGAGGGCCCTCAAACTTAGATTGTAGGATGGCTCTGGTGTTAAACATGTTCCAGTTTAGGTCACCTAGCAGCAAGAGCTCTGAAGATAGATGGGGGGCAATCGGTTCACATATGGTGTCCAGAACACAGCTGGGGGCAGAGGGTGGTCTATAGCAGGCGGCAACGGTGAGAGACTTGTTTTTAGAGAGGTGGATTTTTTAAAGTAGAAGTTCAAATTGTTTGGGTACAGACCTAGATAGCCTGCAGAGTTCTGTCCTACTATCTCTGCAGTAAATTGCACCACCGCCCCCTTTGGCCGTTCTATCTTGTCTGAAAATGTTGTAGTTAGGGATGGAGATTTCAGAGTTTTTGGTGGTCTTCCTAAGCCAGGATTCAGACACAGCTAGAACATCCAGGTTGGCAGAGTGTGCTAAAGCAGTGAATAAAACAAACTTAGGGAGGAGGCTTCTAATATTAACATGCATGAAACTAAGGCTATTACAGTATCTGTATCTGTAGACACACCTCCTCCACACCTCCATTAATACAGTGTATCTGTAGACACACCTCCTCCCCACCTCCATTAATACAGTGTATCTATAGACACACCTCCATTAATACAGTGTGTCAGTAGACACACCTCCTCCACATCTCCATTAATACAGTGTATCTGTAGACACAACTCCTCCACACCTCCATTAATAGAGTGTATCTATAGACACACCTCCATTAATACAGTGTATCTATAGACACACCTCCATTAATACAGTGTATCTATAGACACACCTCCATTAATACAGTGTATCTATAGACACACCTCCATTAATACAGTGTATTTGTAGACACACCTCTCCATTAATACAGTGTATCTATAGACACACCTCCATTAATACAGTGTATCTATAGACACACCTCCATTAATACAGTGTATCTATAGACACACCTCCATTAATACAGTGTATCTATAGACACACCTCCATTAATACAGTGTATCAGTAGACACACCTCCATTAATACAGTGTATCAGTAGACACACCTCCATTAATACAGTGTATCTGTAGACACACCTCCTCCACATCTCCATTAATACAGTGTATCTGTAGACACATCTCCTCCACACCTCCATTAATACAGTGTATCTATAGACACACCTCCATTAATACAGTGTATCAGTAGACACACCTCCATTAATACAGTGTATCTGTAGACACACCACCTCAACACCTCCATTAATACAGTGTAACTATAGACACATCTCCATTAATACAGTATCTATAGACACAAATCCATTAATACAGTGCATCTATAGACACACCTCCTCAACACCTCCATTAATACAGTGTAACTATAGACACATCTCCATTAATACAGTGTATCTATAGACACACCTCCATTAATACAGTGTATCTATAGACACACCTCCATTAATACAGTGTATCTATAGACACACCTCCATTAATACAGTGTATCTGTAGACACACCTCCATTAATACAGTGTATCTATAGACACACCTCCATTAATACAGTGTATCTATAGACACACCTCCATTAATACAGTGTATCTACAGACACACCTCCATTAATACAGTATCTATAGACACACCTCCATTAATACAGTGTATCTGTAGACACACCTCCATTAATACAGTGTATCAGTAGACACACCTCCATTAATACAGTGTATCAGTAGACACACCTCCATTAATACAGTGTATCAGTAGACACACCTCCATTAATACAGTGTATCTGTAGACACACCTCCTCCACATCTCCATTAATACAGTGTATCTGTAGACACATCTCCTCCACACCTCCATTAATACAGTGTATCTATAGACACATCTCCATTAATACAGTATCTATAGACACACCTCCATTAATACAGTGTATCTGTAGACACACCACCTCAACACCTCCATTAATACAGTGTAACTATAGACACATCTCCATTAATACAGTATCTATAAACACAAATCCATTAATACAGTGCATCTATAGACACACCTCCTCAACACCTCCATTAATACAGTGTAACTATAGACACATCTCCATTAATACAGTGTATCTATAGACACACCTCCATTAATACAGTGTATCTATAGACACACCTCCATTAATACAGTGTATCTATAGACACACCTCCATTAATACAGTGTATCTGTAGACACACCTCCATTAATACAGTGTATCTATAGACACACCTCCATTAATACAGTGTATCTATAGACACCTCCATTAATACAGTGTATCTATAGACACCCCTCCATTAATACAGTGTATCTATAGACACCTCCATTAATACAGTGTATCTATAGACACATCTCCATTAATACAGTGTATCTATAGACACATCTCCATTAATACAGTGTAACTATAGACACACCTCCATTAATACAGTGTATCTATAGACACACCTCCATTAATACAGTGTATCTGTAGACACACCTCCACCACACCTTCATTAATACAGTGTATCTGTAGTCACACCTCCATTAATACAGTGTATCTGTAGACACACCTCCATTAATACAGTGTATAAGTAGACACACCTCCACCACACCTCCATTAATACAGTGTATCTGTAGACACACCTCCTCCACATCTCCATTAATACAGTGTATCTATAGACACACCTCCATTAATACAGTGTATCTATAGACACACCTCCATTAATACAGTGTATCAGTAGACACACCTCCATTAATACAGTGTATCAGTAGACACACCTCCATTAATACAGTGTATCTATAGACACACCTCCATTAAAACAGTGTATCAGTAGACACACCTCCATTAATACAGTGTATCTGTAGACACACCTCCTCAACACCTCCATTAATACAGTGTAACTATAGACACATCTCCATTAATACAGTATCTATAGACACACCTCCATTAATACAGTGTATCTATAGACACACCTCCTCTACACCTCCATTAATACAGTGTATCTGTAGACACACCTCCTCCACACCTCCATTAATACAGTGTTTCTGTAGACACACCTCCTCCTCCACACCTCCATTAATACAGTGTATCTGTAGACACACCTCCTTCTCCACACCTCCATTAATACAGTGTATCAGTAGACACACCTCCATTAATACAGTGTATCTGTAGACACACCTCCATTAATACTGTATATCTGTAGACACATCTCCATTAATACAGTGCATCTATAGACACACCTCCATTAAAACATTGTAGCTGTAGACACACCTCCATTAATACATTATATCAGTAGACACACCTCCTCCACACTTTCATTATTACAGTGTATCTGTAGACACACCTCCACCACACCTCCATTAAAATAGTGTATCAGTAGACACACCTCCACCACACCTCCATTAATACAGTGTATCTATAGACACACCTCCATTAACAGTGTATCAGTAGACACACCTCCATTAATACAGTGTATCAGTAGACACACCTCCTCCACACTTTCATTATTACAGTGTATCTGTAGACACACCTCCACCACACCTCCATTAAAATAGTGTATCAGTAGACACACCTCCACCACACCTCCATTAATACAGTGTATCTATAGACACACCTCCATTAATACAGTGTATCTATAGACACACCTCCATTAATACAGTGTATCTATAGACACACCTCCATTAATACAGTGTATCTATAGACACACCTCCATTAATACAGTGTATCAGTAGACACACCTCCATTAATACAGTGTATCAGTAGACACACCTCCATTAATACAGTGTATCTATAGACACACCTCAGATGATGTCTCTTCTCTCTTCTCTGTATACATCAATGAGGTCGCTCTTGCTGCTGGTGAGTCCCTGATCCACCTCTACGCAGACGACACCATTCTGTATACTTCCGGCCCTTCTTTGGACACTGTGTTAACAACCCTCCAGGCAAGCTTCAATGCCATACAACTCTCCTTCCGTGGCCTCCAATTGCTCTTAAATACAAGTAAAACTAAATGCATGCTCTTCAACCGATCGCTACCTGCACCTACCCGCCTGTCCAACATCACTACTCTGGACGGCTCTGACTTAGAATACATGGACAACTACAAATACTTAGGTGTCTGGTTAGACTGTAAACTCTCCTTCCAGACCCATATCAAACATCTCCAATCCAAAGTTAAATCTAGAATTGGCTTCCTATTTCGCAACAAAGCATCCTTCACTCATGCTGCCAAACATACCCTTGTAAAACTGACCATCCTACCAATCCTCGACTTTGGCGATGTCATTTACAAAATAGCCTCCAATACCCTACTCAACAAATTGGATGCAGTCTATCACAGTGCAATCCGTTTTATCACCAAAGCCCCATATACTACCCACCATTGCGACCTGTACGCTCTCGTTGGCTGGCCCTCGCTTCATACTCGTCGCCAAACCCACTGGCTCCATGTCATCTACAAGACCCTGCTAGGTAAAGTCCCCCCTTATCTCAGCTCGCTGGTCACCATAGCATCTCCCACCTGTAGCACACGCTCCAGCAGGTATATCTCTCTAGTCACCCCCAAAACCAATTCTTTCTTTGGCCGCCTCTCCTTCCAGTTCTCTGCTGCCAATGACTGGAACGAACTACAAAAATCTCTGAAACTGGAAACACTTATCTCCCTCACTAGCTTTAAGCACCAACTGTCAGAGAAGCTCACAGATTACTGCACCTGTACATAGCCCACCTATAATTTAGCCCAAACAACTACCTCTTTCCCAACTGTATTTAATTTTAATTAATTTATTTATTTTGCTCCTTTGCACCCCATTATTTTTTATTTCTACTTTGCACATTCTTCCATTGCAAAACTACCATTCCAGTATTTTACTTGCTATATTGTATTTACTTTGCCATCGTGGCCTTTTTTGCCTTTACCTCCCTTCTCACCTCATTTGCTCACATTGTATATAGACTTGTTTATACTGCATTATTGACTGTATGTTTGTTTTTACTCCATGTGTAACTCTGTGTCGTTTTATCTGTCGAACTGCTATGCTTTATCTTGGCCAGGTCGCAATTGTAAATGAGAACCTGTTCTCAACTTGCCTACCTGGTTAAATAAAGGTAAAATAAAAAATAAATAAAAAAATGTAAATCCAACTAATTTACACTTCAGGCCACAACACAACAATACTTAATAATACAATACTTACGTGTTGTCGTCCTATCTATATCTATCTATCTATCTATCTATCTATCTATCTATCTATCTCTCTCTCTCTCTCTCTCTCTCTCTCTCTCTCTCTCTCGTGATCTCTCTCGTGATCTCTCTCTCTCTCTCTCGTGATCTCTCGTGATCTATCTATCCCAGACAGTGTTGTGGTCTATCTATCTAGCCCATACAGCATGGTACTATAAGGACTACATAACCTTGGGAGTTTGACCTTTACCAGGTCAGGGCCTGTCTGTCTGCCTGCCTGCCTGTCTATCCTATGGTGTGTGAGGTTAGGGGTCATTGGTTGTGTTGACTTGTAACCTATCAGGACTTGGTTTAATCTTGTAGGACTGAGAAATCGGCCCTCAGAGTAAAAGTGTTTAAGTCAAGTCAAGGTATGGGGTGTTGCCTTCAGAGGAAGAGAACAGAGAGGCAGGTGGAGCGCTGGTGTGGCGAGCAGTGTGATTGGTTAAAAGGGATAGTGGGGCACACTGCAGTGGTTGAGAGAAGTTAGACAGGAAAGGAAGGAACACTGAGGGAGAATCTCAATTTGCTTTTCCTTGACTCCTTGCGTCTTCTCTCCTCACCTTCTCAAAACCCATTAGATGAGGTCAGAGGTCCCTCTCCTTCTTATCCCAATGGGTTTTTGAGAAGGAAGCGAGGAGAGAGGACGCGAGGAGTCAAGAAAACGCAATTGGAGATTCTTCCCGGAAGACTGGTTTGATTGCCAATGTGAAGACAAGAGGACACAGGAGGACTGAGGAAAGCAGAGATCGTGACATTTATTCAAGGCATGCTACAATTAAAGTTGCTTTAGGAAAAAAATAAGAAGAGATTCTGATGCAATAGTAATAATGAGAATCATTATAATAATATCTGTAATAATCATAGTAATCAATCGAAAAATTTAAAAGAAAATGTTTCTATATCAAATACAGAAACTCCATTCAACCATGCACCACAAACATTTTAAAATGTGTTTCTTTAATAGTTGCATTTACATCAACTCATAAGGAAACCTGTTGTTTCTCACCCCAAACCTTCCATCCCCACGACGTCACACACACTGCTTTACAAATCAAACCTGGTATGATATCAAAATATACAAGTTGTTTTTTTCATGTTGTGTTTCGTCTTTAAATATATATTAAAAAAACAAACAGTTGAAGGTCCAATGCAGCTGTTTTTTAAATGTTTAAATCTCAGTATCAAATACTTTCTGGGTAAAAATTAAGAACCTAACTGTGATTCATATTATCAAAAAGAAACAAAAATAGCTTCTTAGCAAAGAGCAATATCTCAAGTAAGAATTTAGATAGGACTGTCTGGGAGTGGTCTGAGTGGGGAGGGGAAAACTGAAAACTAGCTGTTATTGGCAGAGAGGTTTGGAACTCTTTCTTATTGGTCTATTAACTGGTGATGTCACCAGGCAGGCTAAAACTCCATCCCACCGAAACGGGCTGACATTTCAGGCAGTCTTTTCAAACAGCTCTTACACTAAAGGGGCATTATCATCATTTTAGCAATTTCACAGTATTTTTCCAACCTCATAGCGTGGAAATATCAAAACACAGGTAAATCACGTTTTTGAGTGTACTGGGACTTTAATGTCTCTCGTTATTGTTGTTATTTGTAGCTTTCTTGTTCTCATGAACCATTTTGGCCAAGTTTGAAAAGGGAACATTTTTAAATACAGACTTTCTTGTTATCTATTTTGGTCGTGAAACATTGAATATTAACTATAAATAAGGTATATTATCAAGACGTGCCTTAAGGAGACGAGAAAAACAATTCAATCAGATCAGATGAGACACTTTCCTGTGTCCCAAATGACACCATATCCTCTATATAGTGCACACCTTACGTTCAGGGCCCATAGGGCTCAGGTCAAAAAAAGTAGTGCACTACGTAGAGATAAGGGTGTCGTTTTGGATGCAGCCCTCTGACTGAGCTCTGTGCAACTACATGGCTCTTTAAAATGTCAAATCTCTCCCTTTAGTAATCATGAAACTGGACATCTATTTAACTTCTCCAATCATTTGTCTCCCATATAATTCAGTGATATTGACAGGAAAAGTCACTATTAAAGTAACACTATTGTAGTAAACTCAGGGGGGCTGGGGGGGGTATCCCCCGGCCAGGACTCGAACCCCGGTCCAGTGAGGGTCGCTACACTATGATTGGTTGTTGTAATAAGAGGATTCAGCTCCTTTGGTTTCAGTTCATGTGTTGTCTTCTTGTACAACTCAAAGTAAAGCTAAAGGTACATTTGTTTTGTTGGTTTTTTTGCGTTTTATTACGTGAGCCTGTGGGAATCAATGGGCTAGCCTGGAATCCAACCTGATTTCATTATGTTTCATTACGTTTCACTGTTTCGGTCTGGGTTAACCAGGCTAGGAATGGGCTCCCTTAATATGGATTCCTGTCAAAATGTTGTAAATTATATTTTGACTGAAATGTATATCTATAACTTACTTTACCCCTGTTTTGAGAGAGCCAATGACCTCGTCTTCAGCAATGACGGTCTTTAATTTAAACGATAGTGATGGATGAGGGAACCAGGGGATGACGGTCTTTAATTTAAACGATAGTGATGGATGAGGGAACCAGGGGATGACGGTCTTTAATTTAAACAATAGTGATGGATGAGGGAACCAGGGGATGATGGTCTTCAATTTAAACGATAGTGATGGATGAGGGAACCAGGGGATGACGGTCTTTAATTTAAACAATAGTGATGGATGAGGGAACCAGGGCATGAATAACAGATCAATGAAAGGCACATCAACTTTGGTCCTGTTTGTTTCTGTTGTTTGTGACTCTTCAGTATAGAAAACAGTTGATAATGTAAAAGTACAATGTTAATCACAATTGAAAATAAAAGTCTGTCATCATGGCTGAACTATGCTGCCTGAGTTAAGGCATGACTGTGGAAGCGTCCCAAATGCAACCCTATTCCCTATACAGGGACCGTAGGCTCTGGTCAAAAGTAGTGCACTATGTAGGGAATAGGGTGCCATTTGGGAGACCTAGAACATTTAGACGTTCTAGAACATTCAGAGACCTAGAACATTCAGACATTCTAGAATTATCAGCTTTCATGATGATACAGAAGGTTTTACAGTCAGCCGGCGTTCTTCCTGTTCACAAATGAAAATGTTTTAAATGACATAGCTTTTAGACGTGAGAGAGTCGATCCACAGAAATAGGAGTATGATGAAGACCAAGGCAGCTCAGCGGAGACTAGCTCTGGTCCAGGGTGTTACATGAAGCGCAGCATCAATAACCAGTATGGTGGTTTATACGAGGTTCACGGTCTGAACCAGCCCTCAGATACCACAGCATTATTGGGCCCTATTCCCTATACCGGGCACTACTTTTTATGCACCCACCCAAAAACTTGGGGTCGAGGTCAGTGCCAGGGGGGACTCCTGTGGCGCCGTAAAGAAAAAAAAAGTAATGCATTATATAGGGAATAGGGTGGTATTTCAGACACACATTCTCAGGGCTTTCTGCAGACTCAAACACCTGTTGTTATGAAAAGCAGAGTGACAGACAACCAGTTCACCTTTAAAAGAGAGGAAAAAAAATGCACTACAGATATCAGTACGGATCAAAAACCAGGCAACCAAAATACCCTAAAATGAATAATATGAGAAACAAGTCCAGATTACAACTCAAAAACACACAGGTTCTTTTACAGCTTCACTCAAAAATAGCAAAATGAAGGAAAAGCTGAAATGACCTAAGTGGGTGTTGTGGGCCTTAACATCAGAGGAATAACATTCATACACAGGGGTTTGGGTAGGTTACTTTAGAAATGTAATACGTTACAGTTACTAGTTACCTGTCCAAAATTGTAATCAGAGAAGTTACTTTTTGGATTAAACAAACTCGGTAAAGTAATCGGATTACTTTCGGTTACATTTGGATTACTTTCCCCTGAAGAGGAATTAGAAGCAGACAGAAAGGATCTATTAAACTCATTTGGTGTGTCATCATAGTGGTCTCTGATTGGTGGTCATCATTTGGTGTGTCATCATAGTGGTCTCTGATTGGTGGTCATCATTTGGTGTGTCATCATAGTGGTCTCTGATTGGTGTCGATCACCAAACATTTGTGTAAAAAACGCAACGATAAAGCTTTGTGTTCCTATTTTGTTATTCATTCATCTCGGGTTGTTGACGGTAGGTGCACCTCATTCAGCTGTCCTGCACCGCCGGGTAGATCAACGGCTGCCATTTTGAACCATTTCAAGTGTCTGCAGGTACAAACTCTTCCTTCCCGGTGGACCCAGAGAGGAAATCAAGTGTATTATAGGCCTACCGCTGGCCAATGCTGTGAGACATTTTAAACCCACGACTAGAGAGAGACTGTCAACGAATACAATAAATTTGTGCTCAGCAGACATGAAATTTGCTTAGTGCCCCCCCCCCCAAAAAAGATGTAGGGAACATGGATCATAATGCATTTGATCCCCCCCCGCAAACATTCTTTCTAAATGTAAAAGTAATCCAAGAAGTATCTGATTATAATATTTTTTTGCTGGCAAAGTAACCGGTTAAAATAAAAATAAACAATTTTTTTGACCTCATCAGATTTGCTTTTAACTCAGTCAGTATTGACTTAGATTGTTTAACATGTTTTTGACCTGAGCTACATTCTGCATCAAAAGGCATTAGTTCTGAAAATGGTGCTGTAGAACGGTCTAGAAGATGGGGATGTAACGCCAGTAACAACAGATCATCAGTCCTGTTGAGTCACAAATAGGTGAAGAAGAATGAATACGGCGTCAAACATTTACACAAACGCACACTACACACACTACACACTACACACACCACTACACACACACCACTACACACACACTACACACACACTACACACACACTACACACACTACACACACTACACACACTACAGACACTACACACACACATACACACACACCACTACACACACCACTACACTACACACACACACACAAACAACACTACACACACACACAAACAACACTACACACACACAAACAACACTACACACACACACACACTACACACACTACACTACACACACTACATACACTACATACACTACACACACACACACACTACACACACACACACACTACACACACTACATACACTACATACACTACACACACACTACACACACATACAGAGGGATGGAGAGGCCCACAGTACACACTGTGTTATTTCAGTTTCCTGCTCATTTTTCTCTTAAGAAGTGCAATCAAAGAACCAAGCATTAACTTCCACATCAGAAACCATATAATACAATGGACCCCCCCACATGAAGAAACACGTCTACATTTCTCTACATGAAAAAAAACAAACAAGTGAATTAAATCAACCCTCTCACCAATCCCACTAGATAGTACATAAGATATTGTCTGTGTCTGAAATTGCACCCTTATTCTCTAATAGTGCACTACTGTAAAGTAGTAAGGGTGTACCACATAGGGGCTAGGGATCCATTTCAGACGCTGTCTAAAACATTAGATTAGAAGGCACGTAATAACAACTGAAGTGGATACAGAGTAAATAGGATGTTTAGCTCTCTCATGATTTCTTGTATGATTATAGTGGTACAAAAACCCAGTGAGGTTTCAGATTCAGTTTTTCTCTTTCATAAAAAATAACAAATTACCAAAAATAAGTCATGTTGTTTTTCTTCTTTCTTCCAAAAAAAGCCTTTAAGATATATAGAGACCTGAATAGTTGGTTTCTGTTAAGACTGTAAACTTCAAAAAAAACAAAAACAATTGCAGTTGTTTTACATAAGGTACAGTAACTGTTAAGTAACACCATCTCTTGCCTTGCGTTGTAATAAACTTAAACTAAATCATGGATGTTTTGTTTTTTACTTTTCCCCTGGAGATTACGAGACATAACTTCGGCTGAGGTTGGATGACACAGACACAGTGCTAATAATTACCCATAATGCTACTCAGGAGGTCACATGACCCTCCTTGGAATGTTAAGGCTACACCACGGCAGCACCAGACAGACCGACAGACAGACACACAGCACCTGGCCTGGACCTGAAATCCACAGAACCCATAGAATTATAAGGAATTGTTTCTATTTCTCATTCTAGTTCTATGAAATAATTCACACCGGGTCCTTCTCCTGTTCTCTGAGGACACAGCACTTCCAAGGGAAGCACAACTCAGTGTCATCTCATGCCAGGTGTAATTAACATGTCCCTTTATTATCTCTCTTTTTTTGGTTTGATCCAAGATGGATACTTGGCTGATCTGTAAAACTACAAAGCTAAAGAGAGTAGAGACATTTATCTCTGCTCAGGACGAGAGGACCGGAGGAGAGGACAGGAGGAGAGGACAGGAGGGCAGGAGGAGAGGACAGGACAGAGGGACAGGACAGAGGGACAGGACAGAGGGACAGTATCAAGGACAGGAGGAGAGGACAGGATGAGAGGAAAGGACAGAGGGACAGGACAGAGGGACAGGAGGAGAGGACAGGAGGAGAGGACAGGACAGAGGGACAGGACAGAGGGACAGGACAGAGGGACAGGACAGAGGGACAGGACAGAGGGACAGTATCAAGGACAGGAGGAGAGAACAGGACAGAGGGACAGGAGGAGAGGACAGGACAGAGGGACAGGACAGAGGGACAGGACAGAGGGACAGGACAGAGGGACAGTTTCAAGGACAGGAGGAGAGAAGAAAGGTCAGGACAGGAGAAAGGTCAGGACAGGAATGGAGGACAGGAGGAGAGCAGGACAGAGGACAGGGCAAAGATCAGGGCAGAGGGACAGGACAGAGGGACAGTATCAAGGACAGGAGGAGAGGACAGGATGAGAGGACAGGACAGAGGGACAGGACAGAGGGACAGGAGGAGAGGACAGGACAGAGGGACAGGACAGAGGGACAGGACAGAGGGACAGGACAGAGGGACAGTATCAAGGACAGGAGGAGAGAAGAAAGGTCAGGACAGGAGAAAGGTCAGGACAGGAATGGAGGACAGGAAGAGAGGACAGGAGGAGAGCAGGACAGAGGACAGGGCAGAGAACAGGACAGAGGGACAGTATTAAGGACAGGAGGAGAGAAGAAAGGTCAGGACAGGAGAAAGGTCAGGACAGGAGAAAGGTCAGGACAGGAAGAGAGGACAGGAGGAGAGCAGGACAGAGGACAGGGCAGAAAACAGGGCAGAGGGACAGTATCAAGGACAGGAGGACAGGAGAAAGGTCAGGACAGGAATGGAGGACAGGAATGGAGGACAGGAAGAGAGGACAGGAGGAGAGCAGGACAGAGGACAGGACAGAGGGACAGGGCAGAGGACAGGACAGAGGACAGGACAGTGGACAGAGCAGAGGGACAGAGCAGAGGGACAGGACAGAGGACAGAACAGAGGGACAGAGCAGAGGGACAGAGCAGAGGGACAGAGCAGAGGGACAGGGCAGAGGGACAGAGCAGAGGGACAGAGCAGAGGGACAGAGCAGAGGACACCAAAACTAAGCTTTCCTCTTCTGTTGCAGAAAGCGTTTGAATTTAGTTAAAGAGATCAGGGTCAGAGGTCAGATCAGGGCTAACACGACAACCCATCATTACAGGAGCCTGACAGGCAGATAGACAACCCATCATTACAGGAGCCTGACAGGCAGGCAGACAACCCATCATTACAGGAGCCTGACAGGCAGGCAGACAACCCATCATTACAGGAGCCTGACAGGCAGGCAGACAGACAGACAGACAGACAGACAGACAGACAGACAGACAGACAGACAGACAGACAGACAGACAACCCATCATTACAGGAGCCTGACAGACAGACAGACAGACAACCCAGACAGACATATCATCATTATGGGAGCCAGGCAGACAGACAGACAGATCATCATTATGGGAGCCAGGCAGACAGACAGACAGACAGACAGATCATCATTATGGGAGCCAGGCAGACAGACAGACAGACAGATAATCATTATGGGAGCCAGGCAGACAGACAGACAGATCATCATTATGGGAGCCAGGCAGACAGACAGATCATCATTATGGGAGCCAGGCAGACAGACAGACAGATCATCATTATGGGAGCCAGGCAGACAGACAGACAGACAGACATATCATCATTATGGGAGCCAGGCAGACAGACAGACAGACAGATCATCATTATGGGAGCCAGGCAGACAGACAGACAGACAGACAGACAGACAGACAGATCATCATTATGGGAGCCAGGCAGACAGACAGACAGACAGATCATCATTATGGGAGCCAGGCAGACAGACAGACAGATCATCATTATGGGAGCCAGGCAGACAGACAGACAGACAGATCATCATTATGGGAGCCAGGCAGACAGACAGACAGACAGACAGACAGATCATCATTATGGGAGACAGACAGACAGACAGACAGGGCCTGCGTCCTAAACGCCAACCTATTTGTTTATAGTGGCCTACATTTGACCAGGGCCCTTAGGGAATATGGCTTTGGTCAAAAGTAGTGCACTATATAGGGAATAGGGTGGCGTTTTTTAATGATGCCTCCAGTATTCACATTCATATGTCCACCACTCTCAGCAGAGAGGCTTTCCTCCAGCAGAGATGTGCAGTCTGGTGTGGTCCAGTTAGCCTGGTTCAGTCTGATCTGACCTGGATAGACCTCAGCTACAGGTAGATAGACCTCAGCTACAGGTAGATAGACCTCATCTACAGGTAGATTGACCTCAGCTACAGGTAGATACACCTCATCTACAGGTAGATTGACCTCAGCTACAGGTAGATACACCTCATCTACAGGTATATAGACCTCAGCTACAGGTAGATACACCTCATCTACAGGTAGATAGCCCTCAGCTACAGGTAGATTGACCTCAGCTACAGGTAGATACACCTCATCTACAGGTAGATTGTCCTCAGCTACAGGTAGATACACCTCATCTACAGGTAGATTGACCTCAGCTACAGGTAGATACACCGCATCTACAGGTAGATACACCGCATCTACAGGTAGATAGACCTCAGCTACAGGTAGATACACCTCATCTACAGGTAGATAGACCTCAGCTACAGGTAGATACACCTCAGCTACAGGTAGATTGACCTCAGCTACAGGTAGATACACCTCATCTACAGGTAGATAGACCTCAGCTACAGGTAGATTGACCTCAGCTACAGGTAGATACACCTCATCTACAGGTAGATAGACCTCAGCTACAGGTAGATACACCTCATCTACAGGTAGATTGACCTCAGCGACCGGTAGATACACCTCATCTACAGGTAGACAGACCTCATCTACAGGTATATAGACCTCATCTACAGGTAGATTGACCTCAGCCACAGGTAGATACACGTCATCTACAGGTAGATAGACCTCAGCTACAGGTAGATACACCTCATCTACAGGTAGATTGACCTCAGCTACAGGTAGATACACCTCATCTACAGGTAGATTGACCTCAGCTACAGGTAGACAGACCTCATCTACAGGTAGACACACCTCAGCTACAGGTAGATACACCTCAGCTACAGGTAGATACACCTCATCTACAGGTAGATAGACCTCAGCTACAGGTAGACACACCTCATCTACAAGTAGATAGACCTCAGCTACAGGGCCAAATAAAAGCAATTAAGTTCACCATTACTTTGCCTATTATTCACAGGTCATTACTGTACCTAACTGTACTCTACTGTAGTCTACTGTACTGTCGTCTACTGCAGTCTACTGTACTGTAGTCTATTGTAGTCTACTGTAGTATACTGGACTCTACTGTAGTCTACTGTACTGTCGTCTACTGTAGTCTACTGTACTGTAGTCTATCGTACTCTACTGTAGTATACTGGACTCTACTGCAGTCTACTGTACTGTAGTCTATTGTAGTCTACTGTAGTATACTGGACTCTACTGTAGTCTACTGTACTGTAGTCTATCGTACTCTACTGCAGTCTACTGTACTGTAGTCTATCGTACTCTACTGCAGTCTACTGTACTGTAGTCTATCGTACTCTACTGTAGTATACTGGACTCTACTGTAGTCTACTGTACTGTAGTCTATTGTAGTCTACTGTACTTCCTGGTCTGGTCCAAGGACTCTGCAGTCTACTCTACTGTAGTCTACTGTACTTCCTGGTCTGGTCCAAGGACTCTGCAGTCTACTCTACTGTAGTCTACTGTAGTCTACTGTACTTCCTGGTCTGGTCCAAGGACTCTGCAGTCTACTCTACTGTAGTCTACTGTACTTCCTGGTCTGGTCCAAGGACTCTGCAGTCTACTCTACTGTAGTCTACTGTACTTCCTGGTCTGGTCCAAGGACTCTGCAGTCTACTGTACTTCCTGGTCTGGTCCAAGGACTCTGCAGTCTACTGTACTTCCTGGTCTGGTCCAAGGACTCTGTAGTCTACTGTACTTCCTGGTCTGGTCCAAGGACTCTGCAGTCTACTGTAGTCTACTGTACTTCCTGGTCTGGTCCAAGGACTCTGCAGTCTACTCTACTGTAGTCTACTGTACTTCCTGGTCTGGTCCAAGGACTCTGCAGTCTACTCTACTGTACTTCCTGGTCTGGTCCAAGGACTCTGCAGTCTACTCTACTGTACTTCCTGGTCTAGTCCAAGGACTCTGCAGTCTACTGTACTTCCTGGTCTGGTCCAAGGACTCTGCACAGTAAACAGAGAAATGAAGATTTTCCCATTTAGCTTTGAACGGTTGTCTTTCTGTTTACATTTCAATGAAAACCACTGATACACTGTAAAACAAAACAGGTGTGTCGTTGTCATGGTGATCTGAGTGGTGTGGTGGTCATGTTTAGCTGAGCTGCTCTGAGACTCAGTGTCGCACCGCGATGATGTCACCATTATGTCACAGAGGAGGGGGGCCTGATCATTGGTCCCCCTCGCTCAACATTCCAACGCTACTTAAAATGGAGGCAGTTCATTGGTCAGGAGGAGGGTCGCCGCTACTGGCACCCAGCTTCATCAGCCAACCGCCCTTTCTCCGTATCCGTGACGATACCTGTTAATGGAACAGCGTCTCAGACTCATCAGGTAAATCATCTGTAATAAGTCATCCCACTGAAGAGAAACCAGTCTAACGGTACACAACGTCCACGGAACACCACCACATAACGCGTGGTGTGCTGTTGGTTACGGAGAAGGGGCTTCAGTTGTAACAATGCAGCACAGCTAGAGGAGTCTCACTCCGGGACTGTAGGTGGGTCAGTGGCTGGGTGGGTGACGGGGTGACAGACTGGGCAGAAGCCTCCAAAGAGTGTTGAGTATCTCTCTCCCTGGGTTAGGGTCTAGTCTCTCCCTGGATTAGGGTCTAGTCTCTCCCTGGGTTAGGGTCTAGTCTCTCCCTGGGTTGGGGTCTAGTCTCTCCCTGGATTAGGGTCTAGTCTCTCCCTGGATTAGGGGCTAGTCTCTCCCTGGATTAGGGTCTAGTCTCTCCCTGGATTAGGGTCTAGTCTCTCCCTGGATTAGGGTCTAGTCTCTCCCTGGGTTAGGGTCTAGTCTCTCCCTGGGTTGGGGTCTCTCCCTGGGTTAGGGTCTAGTCTCTCCCTGGGCTAGGGTCTAAGTCTCTCCCTGGATTAGGGTCTAGTCTCTTCCTGGGTTAGGGTCTAGTCTCTCCCTGGGTTGGGGTCTCTCCCTGGGTTAGGGTCTAGTCTCTTCCTGGATTAGGGTCCTCGAATGCCAGGTAAAGGATGCACTGATGCACCATGTCAGCCCACATCACCGTTGTACTCTATGCCCTGAATCAATCAACCAGCTCTCCTTCCAGCCTACTTCAGCTCTGTCTCTATATCAGTCTCTGTCTGAAGGCCTTGTGTTACAGTAGTCTATTACACAACAATATCATCTAAACTAGTTCATTGTCTGTTGTTTGTTTTAAGTAAAAGTGGGTGTTTCTGTCCGCCACTCCCAACAGGGGCTAGGGATGGGGGGTGGGTGGGGGGGGGCATGGGGTTATCCCAGCCCAGGAGCGAGGCCCTGGGGGGTGGGGGGGGCATGGGGTTATCCCAGCCCAGGAGCGAGGCCCTGGGGGTGGGGGAGCTGGGTGAGGCGGTTCAGATGGTGCTCTTGGAGAAGGACACGCGGAGGTGATGGTTCTCTCCCAGGTCGTGGTTGTGGAGGTCGATCAGGGCCTGGATGGCCTCCTCCACTGAACCCAACTGGATCAGAGCCATCTTACGGTCCTTCCTGAGACGGACACAGATGGACAGACAGTAATCAATTACACTTTATTGATCCGCAAGGAGATGTTCATTCCAGATCATGAGTATGTACCGAGATCACTATTCTGAATGTTCCCTCGGCTCTGAATGACACATTTTTAGCTCTAGTCTGTCAAATCTGCTTTTGGAAAAACATATTAGGGTGTGGAACAATCCTAGTGAACTGATAGATCAATAAAGGTTAAATAAATACAAATATATTTCTCTAAGTGGAGCAATTCCCATCTAGTGTCTTATAACGGACCTACACCAAGGTCACCAGATAGTCAAAAGAGAGTCACCAGAGAGTCACCAGAGAGTCACCAGAGAGTCACCAGAGAGTCACCAGAGTCACCAGAGAGTCACCAGAGAGTCACCAGAGAGTCACCAGAGAGTCACCAGAGAGCCACCAGAGAGTCAGAGAGCCACCAGACTGTCACCAGAGAGCCACCAGACTGTCACCAGAGAGCCACCAGAGAGTCAGAGAGTCACCAGAGAGCCACCAGAGAGCCACCAGAGAGTCACCAGAGAGTCACCAGAGAGCCACCAGAGAGCCACCAGAGAGCCACCAGAGTCACCAGAGCCACCAGAGAGCCACCAGAGAGTCACCAGAGAGTCACCAGAGAGTCACCAGAGAGTCACTAGAGTCACCAGAGTCATCAGAGAGTCACCAGAGAGTCACCAGAGTCATCAGAGAGTCATCAGAGAGTCACCAGAGAGTCACCAGAGAGTCACCAGAGAGTCACCAGAGAGCCACCAGAGAGTCACCAGAGAGCCACCAGAGTGTCAGAAAGAGAACCTACTGGAAGAACTTGAAGGCCTTGACTGTGTATCCAGTCCCAGCAAACAGCTCCTTCAGGATGTCATCTGTTATAGATGGACTGTCGGTGGAGAGGAGGATGAGAACAAAGGAACAATGTTTAGAGGGGAGCTCTGAAGAAAAAATTATTTTTACCTTTCACTATTTCCTCAACTGGTGATACCTCTTGGTAGTGGCATACTGTAGACATATAGCTGCCATATTGAGTATACTGCAGGAGTACAGCCTCTACAGTATACTGCAGGAATACAGCCTCTACAGTATACTGCAGGAATACAGCCTCTACAGTATACTGTAGACATATAGCTGCCATATTGAGTATACTGCAGGAGTACAGCCTCTACAGTATACTGCAGGAATACAGCCTCTACAGTATACTGCAGGAGTACAGCCTCTACAGTATACTGCAGGAGTACAGCCTCTATAGTATACTGCCTGGAATACAGTCTCTATAGTATACTGCCTGGAGTACAGCCTCTATAGTATACTGCAGGAGTACAGCCTCTACAGTATACTGCAGGAGTACAGCCTCTACAGTATACTGCAGGAGTACAGCCTCTACAGTATACTGTAGACATATAGCTGCCATATTGAGTATACTGCAGGAATACAGCCTCTACAGTATACTGCAGGAGTACAGCCTCTATAGTATACTGCAGGAATACAGCCTCTACAGTATACTGCAGGAGTACAACCTCTACAGTATACTGCAGGAGTACAGCCTCTATAGTATACTGCCTGGAATACAGTCTCTATAGTATACTGCCTGGAATACAGTCTCTATAGTATACTGCCTGGAATACAGCCTCTACAGTATACTGCAGGAGTACAGCCTCTATAGTATACTGCAGGAGTACAGCCTCTACAGTATACTGCAGGAGTACAGCCTCTACAGTATACTGTAGACATATAGCTGCCATATTGAGTATACTGCAGGAATACAGCCTCTACAGTATACTGCAGGAGTACAGCCTCTACAGTATACTGCAGGAGTACAGCCTCTATAGTATACTGCCTGGAATACAGTCTCTATAGTATACTGCCTGGAATACAGCCTCTACAGTATACTGCAGGAGTACAGCCTCTATAGTATACTGCAGGAATACAGCCTCTATAGTATACTGCCTGGAATACAGTCTCTATAGTATACTGCAGGAATACAGCCTCTACAGTATACTGCAGGAATACAGCCTCTATAGTATACTGCAGGAATACAGCCTCTACAGTATACTGCAGGAATACAGCCTCTATAGTATACTGCAGGAATACAGCCTCTATAGTATACTGCAGGAGTACAGCCTCTACAGTATACTGCAGGAATACAGCCTCTACAGTATACTGCAGGAATACAGCCTCTACAGTATACTGCAGGAGTACAGCCTCTATAGTATACTGTAGACATATAGCTGCCATATTGAGTATACTGCAGGAATACAGCCTCTACAGTATACTGTAGACATATAGCTGCCATATTGAGTATACTGCAGGAATACAGCCTCTACAGTATACTGCAGGAGTACAGCCTCTACAGTATACTGCAGGAATACAGCCTCTATAGTATACTGCAGGAATACAGCCTCTACAGTATACTGCAGGAGTACAGCCTCTATAGTATACTGCAGGAATACAGCCTCTATAGTATACTGCAGGAATACAGCCTCTACAGTATACTGCAGGAGTACAGCCTCTACAGTATACTGCAGGAATACAGCCTCTATAGTATACTGCAGGAGTACAGCCTCTACAGTATATTGCAGGAGTACAGCCTCTATAGTATACTGCAGGAATACAGCCTCTATAGTATACTGCAGGAATACAGCCTCTACAGTATACTGCAGGAGTACAGCCTCTACAGTATACTGCAGGAATACAGCCTCTATAGTATACTGCAGGAGTACAGCCTCTACAGTATACTGCAGGAGTACAGCCTCTACAGTATACTGCAGGAATACAGCCTCTATAGTATACTGCAGGAGTACAGCCTCTACAGTATACTGCAGGAGTACAGCCTCTATAGTATACTGCAGGAGTACAGCCTCTACAGTATACTGCAGGAGTACAGCCTCTACAGTATACTGCAGGAGTACAGCCTCTACAGTATACTGCAGGAGTACAGCCTCTACAGTATACTGCAGGAATACAGCCTCTACAGTATACTGCAGGAGTACAGCCTCTACAGTATACTGCAGGAGTACAGCCTCTATAGTATACTGCAGGAGTACAGCCTCTATAGTATACTGCAGGAATACAGTCTCTATAGTATACTGCAGGAGTACAGCCTCTACAGTATACTGCAGGAGTACAGCCTCTATAGTATACTGCAGGAATACAGGCTCTATAGTATACTGCAGGAGTACAGCCTCTATAGAATACTGCAGGAATACAGCCTCTACAGTATACTGCAGTAGTACAGCCTCTACAGTATACTGCAGGATTACAGCCTCTACAGTATACTGTAGGAGTACAGCCTCTACAGTATACTGCAGGAGTACAGCCTCTACAGTATACTGTAGGAGTACAGGCTCTATAGTATACTGCAGGAGTACAGGCTCTATAGTATACTGCAGGAGTACAGCCTCTACAGTATACTGCAGGAGTACAGCCTCTACAGTATACTGCAGGAGTACAGCCTCTACAGTATACTGCAGGAATACAGCCTCTACAGTATACTGCAGGAGTACAGCCTCTACAGTATACTGCAGGAGTACAGCCTCTACAGTATACTGCAGGAATACAGCTAAAGAGGAACTTTCTTGTGACAGACATTATCATACATATACATTATCATACATATACATTATCATACATATACATTATCATACATATACATTATCATACATATTCGCTTGTTCAGATTTAAACACATCCATCCCCAGAAATAAACAGAATAGATAACTAGTTGGAGAGGAGGGAGGTGTAGTTGGAGAGGGGGAGGAGGGAGGTATAGTTGGAGAGGGGGAGGAGGGAGGTATAGTTGGAGAGGGGAGGAGGGAGGTGTAGTTGGAGAGAGGGAGGAGGGAGGTGTAGTTGGGGAGGAGGGAGGTATAGTTGGAGAGGGGGAGGAGGGAGGTATAGTTGGAGAGGGGAGGAGGGAGGTGTAGTTGGAGAGAGGGAGGAGGGAGGTGTAGTTGGAGAGGGGGAGGAGGGAGGTATAGTTGGAGAGGGGGAGGACGGAGGTATAGTTGGAGAGGGGGAGGAGGGAGGTGTAGTTGGAGAGGGGGAGGTGTAGTTGGAGAGGGGAAGGAGGGAGGTGTAGTTGGAGAGGGGGAGGAGGGAGGTATAGTTGGCGAGGGGGAGGAGGGAGGTGTAGTTGGAGAGGGGGAGGAGGGAGGTGTAGTTGGAGAGGGGGAGGAGGGAGGTGTAGTTGGAGAGGGGGAGGAGGGAGGTGTAGTTGGAGAGAGGGAGGAGGGAGGTGTAGTTGGGGAGGAGGGAGGTATAGTTGGAGAGGGGGAGGAGGGAGGTATAGTTGGAGAGGGGAGGAGGGAGGTGTAGTTGGAGAGAGGGAGGAGGGATGTGTAGTTGGAGAGGGGGAGGAGGGAGGTATAGTTGGAGAGGGGGAGGACGGAGGTATAGTTGGAGAGGGGGAGGAGGGAGGTGTAGTTGGAGAGGGGGAGGTGTAGTTGGAGAGGGGAAGGAGGGAGGTGTAGTTGGAGAGGGGGAGGAGGGAGGTATAGTTGGAGAGGGGGAGGAGGGAGGTATAGTTGGAGAGGGGGAGGAGGGAGGTATAGTTGGAGAGGGGGAGGAGGGAGGTGTTAGTTGGAGAGGGGGAGGAGGGAGGTGTAGTTGGAGAGGGGGAGGAGGGAGGTATAGTTGGAGAGGGGGAGGAGGGAGGTATAGTTGGAGAGGGGAGGAGGGAGGTGTAGTTGGAGAGAGGGAGGAGGGAGGTGTAGTTGGAGAGGGGGAGGAGGGAGGTGGAGTTGGAGAGGGTGGAGGAGGGAGGTGTAGTTGGAGAGGTGGAGGAGGGAGGTGTAGTTGGAGAGGGGGAGGAGGGAGGTAAAGTGGAGAGGGGGAGGAGGAGGTGTAGTTGTAGAGGGGGAGGTATAGTTGGAGATGGGGAGGAGGGGGGTATAGTGAATCTCACGGGATGTTGGATAGATGGAGGGTGGCAGAGGGAGGGAAGATGTTCTGAGGTATAGTTGGAGAGGAGGGAGGTATAGTGAATCTCACGGGATGTTGGATAGATGGAGGGTGGCAGAGGGAGGGAAGATGTTCTGAAAGTTCTTGGATCCAGGCTTCTTGAAGCGGTGTAGCGGGGAGCCGCTGAAGTCTTTAGTGAGGCCCTGGTCTTCCTGTCCCTCCCTGGGCAGCTGGACCGTCTGGTGCTTAGAGATGGTCACTCTGATCACCTTGCCGTGCAGCCGCTGGCCGCTCAGGTGGGACATTGCTGGAGGAGACGAGGAGAAGAGTCAGACACAGTACAGACTGACAGACATAAATAATTATAATAAAATAATAATATATTTGATTTGGCGGACACCTTTTTTTATTTATTTTATTTTACCCCTTTTTCTCCCCAATTTCGTGGTATCCAATTGTTGTAGTAGCTACTATCTTGTCTCGTCGCTATAACTCCCGTACGGGTTCGGGAGAGACGAAGGTTGAAAGTCATGCGTCCTCCGATACATAACCCAACCAAGCCGCACTGCTTCTTAACACAGCGCACCAATGTGTCGGAGGAAACACCGTGCACCTGGCAACCTTGGTTGGCGCACAGGAGTTGCTGGTGCGCGATGAGACAAGGATATCCCTACCGGCCAACCCCTCCCTACCGACCAACCCCTCCCTAACCCGGACGACGCTAGGCCAATTGTGCCTCGCCCCACGGACCTCCCGGTCGCGGCCGGTTACAACAGAGTCTCTGGTGGCACAGCTGGCGCGGCAGTACAGCGCCCTTGACCACTGCGTCACCCGGGAGGCCGGCGGACACCTTTCAGGGCACTCAAGGACATCTGACATTAACAGGAGGCCTAAATAAAAGCCAGTGTAGTACATAATATAGTTAAATCAACTGTAATACATAATATCATTAAATCAACTGTAATACATAATATCATTAAATCAACTGTAATACATAATATAGTTAAATCAACTGTAATACATAATATCATTAAATCAACTGTAATACATAATATCATTAAATCAACTGTAATACATAATATAGTTAAATCAACTGTAATACATAATATAGTTAAATCAACTGTAATACATAATATAGTTAAATCAACTGTAATACATAATATCATTAAATCAACTGTAATACATAATATAGTTAAATCAACTGTAATACATAATATAGTTAAATCAACTGTAATACATAATATAGTTAAATCAACTGTAATACATAATATAGTTAAATCAACTGTAATACATAATATAGTTAAATCAACTGTAATACATAATATAGTTAAATCAACTGTAATACATAATATCATTAAATCAACTGTAATACATAATATAGTTAAATCAACTGTAATACATAATATAGTTAAATCAACTGTAATACATAATATCATTAAATCAACTGTAATACATAATATAGTTAAATCAACTGTAATACATAATATAGTTAAATCAACTGTAATACATAATATCATTAATCGAATGTAATACATAATATAGTTAAATCAACTGTAATACATAATATAGTTAATCAACTGTAATACATAATATAGTTAAATCAACTGTAATACATAATATAGTTAAATCAACTGTAATACATAATATAGCTAAATCAACTGTAATACATAATATAGTTAAATCAACTGTAATACATAATATAGTTAAATCAACTGTAATACATAATATAGTTAAATCAACTGTAATACATAATATAGTTAAATCAACTGTAATACATAATATAGTTAAATCAACTGTAATACATAATATAGCTAAATCAACTGTAATACATAATATAGTTAAATCAACTGTAATACATAATATAGTTAAATCAACTGTAATACATAATATAGTTAAATCAACTGTAATACATAATATAGTTAAATCAACTGTAATACATAATATAGTTAAATCAACTGTAATACATAATATCATTAAATCAACTGTAATACATAATATAGTTAAATCAACTGTAATACATAATATAGTTAAATCAACTGTAATACATAATATAGTTAAATCAACTGTAATACCAAATATAGTTAAATCAAGTGCATGAATCAAAGTAACATTTGAAATGAAAGGACCAGACGAAACAGAATGGATCAAAGAGGGGATATGGACCCGGTTTTAGGGTTATTAGGGTTATTTTTTTAATATAGTTTTTTATTTTCAGTTAATAACAAATTCTTATTTACATTGACGGCCTACCCCAGCCTACCTCGGACGATGCTGGGCAAATTGTGCACTGCCCTATGGGACACCCAATCACAGCCAGATGTGATGCAGCCTGGATTCAAACCAGGGACTGCAGTGATGCCTCTTGCATCAAAGGGTTTAGGGTAAGGGTTTAGGGAAAGTGTTTAGGGTAAGGGTTTAGGGAAGTGTTTAGGGTAAAGGGTTTAGGGTAAGGGTTTAGGGAAAGTGTTTAGGGTAAGGGTTTAGGGAAGTGTTTAGGGTAAAGGGTTTAGGGTAAGGGTAAGGGTTTAGGGTAAAGGGTTTAGGGGAACGGGTTTAGGGAAACGGTTTAGGTTAAAGGGTAACGGTTTAGGGTAAAGGGTTTAGGGTAACGGTTTAGGGTAAAGGGTAACGGTTTAGGGTAAAGGGTTTAGGGTAAGGGTTTATGGTAAAGGGTTTATGGTAAAGGGTAAGGGTTTAGGGTAAGGGTAAATGGTTTAGGGAAAGTGTTTAGGGTAAGGGTAAAGGTTTAGAGTAAAGGGTAAGGGTTTAGTGTAAGGGTTTAGGGTAACGGTTTAGGGTA
The DNA here is from genome assembly GCF_002021735.2 of Oncorhynchus kisutch. Classification (NCBI taxonomy): domain Eukaryota; kingdom Metazoa; phylum Chordata; class Actinopteri; order Salmoniformes; family Salmonidae; genus Oncorhynchus; species Oncorhynchus kisutch. The sequence goes on along the minus strand of NC_034179.2, from coordinate 4,248,629 downwards.
ACTGTTTAGGGTAAAGGGTTTAGGGTAAGGGTTTAGGGTAACAGTTTAGGGTAACGGTTTAGGGTAAAGGGTTTAGGGTAAAGGGTTTCGGTAAGGTGTTTAGGGTAAAGGGTTTCGGTAAAGTGTTTAGGGTAAAGGGTTTAGGGTAAGGGTTTAGGGTAACGGTTTAGGGTAAAGGGTAAAGGGTACAGGTTTATGGTAAAGGGTTTAGGGTAAGGGTTTAGGGTAACGGTTTAGGGTAAGGGTTTATGGTAAAGGGTTTATGGTAAAGGCTAAGGGTTTAGGGTAAAGGGTTTAGGGAAAGTGTTTAGGGTAAGGGTTTAGGGTAAAGGTTTAGAGTAAAGGGTAAGGGTTTAGGGTAAAGGTTTAGAGTAAAGGGTAAGGGTTTAGGGTAAAGGGTAAGGGTTTAGGGTATGGGTTTAGGGTAAAGGGTTTAGGGTAAAGGTTTAGGGTAAGGGTTTAGGGTAAGGAGGAGCCAATTGTGGAGAGGCAGAATGTGAGGGAGACAAGGAGCCCAGCAGAGGGAGGAGCAGAGGGAGAGGGAGGGGCCATAGGCTTGAAAAAGGTCAGAGAGCTAGGTGGTTGTCAGGTTGTGGAGGGCTTTGTCGGTAAGGAGGAGGGCATTGAAGTAAATACAGGATTGCACAGGGAGCCAGTGGTTGGTGTGATGTTAGGATCTGTCCTCAGTAGTATAACAGTAGGATCTGTCCTCAGTATTATAACAGTAGGATCTGTCCTCAGTATTATAACAGTAGGATCTGTCCTCAGTATTATAACAGTAGGATCTGTCCTCAGTATTATAACAGTAGGATCTGTCCTCAGTATTATAACAGTAGGATCTGTCCTCAGTATTATAACAGTAGGATCTGTCCTCAGTATTATAACAGTAGGATCTGTCCTCAGTATTATAACAGTAGGATCTGTCCTCAGTATTATAACAGTAGGATCTGTCCTCAGTATTATAACAGTAGGATCTGTCCTCAGTATTATAACAGTAGGATCTGTTCTCTCACCAAGCTGTGCCTGAGTAGCGTCGGCCATCTGGATTAAGGCATTCTCTTTCTTGTTGAACAGAATCTTGACCCGATGCACATCACCATACACCCCTAGAGAGAAGGGATAGAGGGGAGGGATAGAGAGAAGGGATAGAGGGGAGGGATAGAGAGAAGGGATAGAGGGGAGGGATAGAGAGAAGGGATATAGGGGAGGGATAGAGCGAAGGGATAGAGAGAAGGGATAGAGGGGAGGGATAGAGGGGAGGGATAGAGAGAAGGGATAGAGGGGAGGGATAGAGGGGAGGGATAGAGAGAAGGGATAGAGGGGAGGGATAGAGGGGAGGGATAGAGAGAAGGGATAGAGGGGAGGGATAGAGGGGAGGGATAGAGGGGAGGGATAGAGGGGAGGGATAGAGGGGAGGGATAGAGAGAAGGGATAGAGAGAAGGGATAGAGGGGAGGGATAGAGAGAAGGGATAGAGAGAAGGGATAGAGGGGAGGGATAGAGGGGAAGGAAAGAGAGAAGGGATAGAGAGAAGGGATAGAGAGAAGGGATAGAGGGGAGGGATAGAGGGGAGGGATAGAGAGAAGGGATAGAGGGGAGGGATAGAGGGGAGGGATAGAGAGAAGGGATAGTGAGAAGGGATAGAGGGGAGGGATAGAGAGAAGGGATAGAGAGAAGGGATAGAGGGGAGGGATAGAGAGAAGGGATAGAGGGGAGGGATAGAGAGAGAGAAGGAGGGGAGGGATAGAGGGAAGAGATAGAGGGGAGGGATAGAGGGGAGGGATAGAGAGAAGGGATAGAGAGAAGGGATAGAGAGAAGGGATAGAGAGGAGGGATAGAGGGGAGGGATAGAGGGGAGGGATAGAGGGGAGGGATAGAGAGGAGGGATAGAGGGGAGGGATAGAGGGGAGGGATAGAGGGGAGGGATAGAGAGAAGGGATAGAGAGAAGGGATAGAGCGAAGGGATAGAGGGGAGGGATAGAACGAGAGAGTGGGAGGGACAAGAGGAGTGTGAAGTACATACATTATTTCAATACAATTCAAAGGGGCTTTATTGGGAAAACAGATGTTTACATTGCCAAAGCAAGATTATTTCCCGTCATTGTATAAGTTACGCGGAGATGGAAGGATAGAGGGGTGTGAGATGACAAACAGATGTCATTATCTAAACAGACAGGACAGAAAGTATACTTATCAGCCAATCACAGTTAGCATAAAAGGCACAGTAACCACGGTAACCCCCCCCCACACACACACACACACACAGCTATGCAGTGAATGACAACCAACCCCATTACTAAATGGCCTTACCAAATAGGATGAACAGTCCATGTGGTGATATGCTCTGCAGGGAGAAGAAAGAGGAAATCAGACAGCTGGTCAGGTTGAAGGTAATACTGGTGGTGTGGTGATACAGAAACCAACCAAGCATGTACCTTCCCTTTCCCTTGCATCATCATCACACACATCCAGCCAGCAGCAGCCCAACCAGCCAGCCAGCAGGGCCCAGCCAGCCAACCAGCAGCAGCCCAACCAGCCAACCAGCAGCAGCCCAACCAGCCAGCCAGCAGCAGCCCAACCAGCCAGCCAGCAGGGCCCAGCCAGCCAGCCAGCAGCAGCCCAACCAGCCAGCCAGCAGCGGCCTAGCCAGCCAGCAGCAGCAGCCCAACCAGCCAGCCAGCAGCGGCCTAGACAGCCAGCCAGCAGCAGCCCAACCAGCCAGCCAGCAGCGGCCCAACCAGCCAGCCAGCAGCAGCCCAACCAGCCAGCCAGCAGCGGCATAGCCAGCCAGCCAGCAGCAGCCCAACCAGCCAGCAGCGGCCTAGCCAGCCAGCAGCAGCCCAACCAGCCAGCCAGCAGCGGCCTAGCCGGCCAGCCAGCAGCGGCCTAGCCGGCCAGCCAGCAGCAGACAACCAGCCAGCCAGCAGCGGCCTAGCCAGCCAGCAGCAGCCCAACCAGCCAGCCAGCAGCAGCCCAACCAGCCAGCCAGCAGCGGCCTAGCCAGCAGCAGCCAACCAGCCAGCCAGCAGCGGCCTAGCCAGCCAGCAGCAGCCCAACCAGCCAGCCAGCAGAAGCCCAACCAGCCAGCCAGCAGGGCCCAGCCAGCCAGCAGGGCCCAGCCAACCAGCCAGCCAGCAGCAGCCCAGCCAGCCAGCAGGGCCCAGCCAGCCAGCAGGGCCCAGCCAGCCAGCAGGGCCCAGCCAGCAGCGGGCCAGCCCTAATGCTGCTTATCTAGCTGGAGAATCAGATAAGACCCAGCTATTCACCACTACCCAGTCCCAAATCCAACCCTATTACCTATGTAGTGGGCCCTGGTGAAAAGTAGTGCACTGCATTGTGTCCCTTCTCACCAGGTCAGTAATATTAAGTTATCTGGAAAGTCTGATATTTTATGTCTATTTTAGGCGGGTTGGTGTGTGGCATGTTCTGAGAGTTTTGTAAGGGGTAGCCTGATCCCAGATCTGTTGGTTCTATCATGTCAACATTCATTGTAATGCCAAATGTTTAGCTTGACAGTGAGCAATGACGTTGGCAAGAGCACACACAGTAAAGAGGAGTTGAGGGGGTAACAGGTGGGCGGGGCGGGGGGGGGGGGTCACTCACATCCGGGTTGAGGTTGGAGACAAGGAGAACGGCGTGAACAGCGATGGGGGCCATGCCGTGTAGGGTCATCCGTCCCGAGACTGAGCCGGGCATGGCGAGGGGTCCCAGAGCGCCGGTCATCGTGTGCATGGACAGACCTGGGGGCACGCACGATAGCAGGTCAAAGGGCGGGCCTACTAGAGGAGGGAGGAGGGCCCAGGGTCAGTATGAGGAGGGAGGAGAGACGGTAGGAGAGGGGAGGGGAGGGGGAGAAGAGACGTTAGGAGAGGGGAGGGGAGGGGGGAGGGGAGGAGAGGAGAGACGGTAGGAGAGATGAGGGGAGGTGAGGGGGGAGGGGAGGAAAGACGTTAGGAGAGGGGGGGAGGGGGGGAGGGGAGGAGAGACGGTAGGAGAGGGGGGGAGGGGGGAGGGGAGGAGAGACGGTAGGAGAGGTGAGGGGAGGTGAGGTGAGGGGGGTGTCCCAAATGGCACCCTATTCACTATATAGTACATTTGGGACGCAGTCGGAGAGTGGGAGAAAGATGATGATGATGATGATGATAATGGTTGAGATTATGTACTTATAAAAATAGAAACACTAGAACATGATTCCCCAGTCAGGTCAATGGGGCTGCCGTGGTCTGAGGATGATTCCCCAGTCAGGTCAATGGGGCTGCCGTGGTCTGAGGATGATTCCCCAGTCAGGTCAATGGGGCTGCCGTGGTCTGAGGATGATTCCCCAGTCAGGTCAATGGGGCTGCCGTGGTCTGAGGATGATTCCCCAGTCAGGTCAATGGGGCTGCCGTGGTCTGAGGATGATTCCCCAGTCAGGTCAATGGGGCTGCCGTGGTCTGAGGATGATTCCCCAGTCAGGTCAATGGGGCTGCCGTGGTCTGAGGATGATTCCCCAGTCAGGTCAATGGGGCTGCCGTGGTCTGAGGATGATTCCCCAGTCAGGTCAATGGGGCTGCCGTGGTCTGAGGATGATTCCCCAGTCAGGTCAATGGGGCTGCCGTGGTCTGAGGATGATTCCCCAGTCAAGTCAATGGGGCTGCCGTGGTCTGAGGATGATTCCCCAGTCAGGTCAATGGGGCTGCAGTGGTCTGAGGATGATTCCCCAGTCAGGTCAATGGGGCTGCCGTGGTCTGAGGATGATTCCCCAGTCAGGTTAATGGGGCTGCCGTGGTCTGAGGATGATTCCCCAGTCAGGTTAATGGGGCTGCCGTGGTCTGAGGATGATTCCCCAGTCAGGTCAATGGGGCTGCCGTGGTCTGAGGATGATTCCCCAGTCAGGTCAATGGGGCTGCCGTGGTCTGAGGATGATTCCCCAGTCAGGTCAATGGGGCTGCCGTGGTCTGAGGATGATTCCCCAGTCAGGTCAATGGGGCTGCCGTGGTCTGAGGATGATTCCCCAGTCAGGTCAATGGGGCTGCCGTGGTCTGAGGATGATTCCCCAGTCAGGTCAATGGGGCTGCCGTGGTCTGAGGATGATTCCCCAGTCAGGTCAATGGGGCTGCCGTGGTCTGAGGATGATTCCCCAGTCAGGTCAATGGGGCTGCCGTGGTCTGAGGATGATTCCCCAGTCAGGTCAATGGGGCTGCCGTGGTCTGAGGATGATTCCCCAGTCAGGTCAATGGGGCTGCCGTGGTCTGAGGATGATTCCCCAGTCAGGTCAATGGGGCTGCCGTGGTCTGAGGATGATTCCCCAGTCAGGTCAATGGGGCTGCCGTGGTCTGAGGATGATTCCCCAGTCAAGTCAATGGGGCTGCCGTGGTCTGAGGATGATTCCCCAGTCAGGTCAATGGGGCTGCCGTGGTCTGAGGATGATTCCCCAGTCAGGTCAATGGGGCTGCCGTGGTCTGAGGATGATTCCCCAGTCAGGTCAATGGGGCTGCCGTGGTCTGAGGATGATTCCCCAGTCAGGTCAATGGGGCTGCCGTGGTCTGAGGATGATTCCCCAGTCAGGTCAATGGGGCTGCCGTGGTCTGAGGATGATTCCCCAGTCAGGTCAATGGGGCTGCCGTGGTCTGAGGATGATTCCCCAGTCAGGTCAATGGGGCTGCCGTGGTCTGAGGATGATTCCCCAGTCAGGTCAATGGGGCTGCCGTGGTCTGAGGATGATTCCCCAGTCAAGTCAATGGGGCTGCCGCGGTCTGAGGATGATTCCCCAGTCAAGTCAATGGGGCTGCAGCGGTCTGAGGATGATTCCCCAGTCAAGTCAATGGGGCTGCAGTGGTCTGAGGATGATTCCCCAGTCAAGTCAATGGGGCTGCAGTGGTCTGAGGATGATTCCCCAGTCAAGTCAATGGGGCTGCCGTGGTCTGAGGATGATTCCCCAGTCAAGTCAATGGGGCTGCAGTGGTCTGAGGATGATTCCCCAGTCAAGTCAATGGGGCTGCAGTGGTCTGAGGATGATTCCCCAGTCAAGTCAATGGGACTGCAGTGGTCTGAGGATGATTCCCCAGTCAAGTCAATGGGACTGCAGTGGTCTGAGGATGATTCCCCAGTCAAGTCAATGGGGCTGCAGTGGTCTGAGGATGATTCCCCAGTCAAGTCAATGGGGCTGCCGTGGTCTGAGGATGATTCCCCAGTCAAGTCAATGGGGCTGCCGTGGTCTGAGGATGATTCCCCAGTCAAGTCAATGGGGCTGCAGTGGTCTGAGGGGCTAACAATGTTCTAGTGATTGTATTGTCTATGATAGTACCTACCTATATAGGGGGTATGGGGCAGGAGGAGGGTGGTACCTACCTATATAGGGGTATGGGGCAGGAGGAGGGTGTACCTACCTATATAGGGGGTATGGGGCAGTAGGAGGGTGATAGTGGGGTGGTACCTACCTATATAGGGGTATGGGGCAGGAGGAGGGTGTACCTATCTATATAGGGGGTATGGGGCTGGAGGAGGGTGATAGTGGGGTGGTACCTACCTATATAGGGGGTATGGGGCTGGAGGAGGGTGGTACCTACCTATATAGGGGGTATGGGGCTGGAGGAGGGTGATAGTGGGGTGGTACCTATCTATATAGGGGGTATGGGGCTGGAGGAGGGTGATAGTGGGGTGGTACCTACCTATATAGGGGGTATGGGGCTGGAGGAGGGTGATACCTACCTATATAGGGGGTATGGGGCAGGAGGAGGGTGTACCTACCTATATAGGGGGTATGGGGCTGGAGGAGGGTGTACCTACCTATATAGGGGGTATGGGGCAGGAGGAGGGTGATAGTGGGGTGGTACCTACCAATATGGGGCTGGGTATGGGGCTGGAGGAGGGTGATAGTGGGGTGGTACCTACCTATATAGGGGGTATGGGGCTGGAGGAGGGTGATAGTGGGGTGGTACCTACCTATATAGGGGGTATGGGGCTGGACGAGGGTGATACCTACCTATATAGGGGTATGGGGCTGGAGGAGGGTGGTACCTACCTATATAGGGGGTATGGGGCAGGAGGAGGGTGATACCTACCTATATAGGGGGTATGGGGCAGGAGGAGGGTGATAGTGGGGTGGTACCTACCTATATAGGGGGTATGGGGCTGGAGGAGGGTGTCCCTATCTATATAGGGGGTATGGGGCTGGAGGAGGGTGATAGTGGGGTGGTACTTACCTATATAGGGGGTATGGGGCAGAAGGAGGGTGATAGTGGGGTGGTACCTACCTATATAGGGGGTATGGGGCTGGAGAGGGTGATAGTGGGGTGGTACCTACCTATATAGGGGGTATGGGGCAGGAGGAGGGTTGTACCTACCTATATAGGGGGTATGGGGCAGGAGGAGGGTGTACCTACCTATATAGGGGGTATGGGGCTGGAGGAGGGTGTACCTACCTATATAGGGGGTATGGGGCAGGAGGAGGGTGATAGTGGGGTGGTACCTATCTATATAGGGGGTATGGGGCTGGAGGAGGGTGATAGTGGGGTGGTACCTACCTATATAGGGGGCATGGGGCTGGAGGAGGGTGATAGTGGGGTGGTACCTACCTATATAGGGGTATGGGGCTGGAGGAGGGTGGTACATACCTATATAGGGGGTATGGGGCAGGAGGAGGGTGATACCTACCTATATAGGGGGTATGGGGCAGGAGGAGGGTGATAGTGGGGTCGTACCTACCTATATAGGGGGTATGGGGCTGGAAGAGGGTGATACCTACCTATATAGGGGGTATGGGGCAGGAGGAGGGTGGTACCTACCTATATAGGGGGTATGGGGCAGGAGGAGGGTGATAGTGGGGTGGTACCTACCTATATAGGGGGTATGGGGCTAGAGGAGGGTGTACCTATCTATATAGGGGGTATGGGGCTGGAGGAGGGTGATAGTGGGGGTGGTACTTACCTATATAGGGGGTATGGGGCAGAAGGAGGGTGATAGTGGGGTGGTACCTACCTATATAGGGGGTATGGGGCAGGAGGAGGGTGGTACCTACCTATATAGGGGTATGGGGCAGGAGGAGGGTGTACCTATCTATATAGGGGGTATGGGGCTGGAGGAGGGTGATAGTGGGGTGGGTACTTACCTATATAGGGGGTATGGGGCTGGAGGAGGGTGATAGTGGGGTGGTACTTACCTATATAGGGGGTATGGGGCAGAAGGAGGGTGATAGTGGGGTGGTACCTACCTATATAGGGGGTATGGGGCTGGAGGAGGGTGTACCTATCTATATAGGGGGTATGGGGCTGGAGGAGGGTGATAGTGGGGTGGTACTTACCTATATAGGGGGTATGGGGCAGAAGGAGGGTGATAGTGGGGTGGTACCTACCTATATAGGGGGTATGGGGCAGGAGGAGGGTGGTACCTACCTATATAGGGGTATGGGGCAGGAGGAGGGTGTACCTATCTATATAGGGGGTATGGGGCTGGACGAGGGTGATAGTGGGGTGGTACCTACCTATATAGGGGGTATGGGGCTGGAGGAGGGTGATAGTGGGGTGGTACCTACCTATATAGGGGGTATGGGGCTGGAGGAGGGTGATACCTACCTATATAGGGGGTATGGGGCAGGAGGAGGGTGATAGTGGGGTGGTACCTACCTATATAGGGGGTATGGGGCAGGAGGAGGGTGATACCTAACTATATAGGGGGTATGGGGCAGTAGGAGGGTGATAGTGGGGTGGTACCTACCTATATAGGGGGTATGGGGCAGGAGGAGGGTGTACCTACCTATATAGGGGGTATGGGGCTGGAGGAGGGTGTGTACCTACCTATATAGGGGGTATGGGGCAGGAGGAGGGTGATAGTGGGGTGGTACCTACCTATATGGGGCTGGGTATGGGGCTGGAGGAGGGTGATAGTGGGGTGGTACCTACCTATATAGGGGGTATGGGGCTGGACGAGGGTGATACCTACCTATATAGGGGTATGGGGTTGGAGGAGGGTGATACCTACCTATATAGGGGGTATGGGGCAGGAGGAGGGTGATACCTACCTATATAGGGGGTATGGGGCAGGAGGAGGGTGATAGTGGGGTGGTACCTACCTATATAGGGGGTATGGGGCTGGAGTAGGGTGGTACCTACCTATATAGGGGGTATGGGGCTGGAGGAGGGTGATAGTGGGGTGGTACCTACCTATATAGGGGGTATGGGGCTGGAGGAGGGTGATACCTACCTATATAGGGGGTATGGGGCAGGAGGAGGGTGATAGTGGGGTGGTACCTACCTATATAGGGGGTATGGGGCAGGAGGAGGGTGATACCTAACTATATAGGGGGTATGGGGCAGTAGGAGGGTGATAGTGGGGTGGTACCTACCTATATAGGGGGTATGGGGCAGGAGGAGGGTGTACCTACCTATATAGGGGGTATGGGGCTGGAGGAGGGTGTACCTACCTATATAGGGGGTATGGGGCAGGAGGAGGGTGATAGTGGGGTGGTACCTACCTATATGGGGCTGGGTATGGGGCTGGAGGAGGGTGATAGTGGGGTGGTACCTACCTATATAGGGGGTATGGGGCTGGAGGAGGGTGATAGTGGGGTGGGTACCTACCTATATAGGGGGTATGGGGCTGGACGAGGGTGATACCTACCTATATAGGGGTATGGGGCTGGAGGAGGGTGATACCTACCTATATAGGGGGTATGGGGCAGGAGGAGGGTGATACCTACCTATATAGGGGGTATGGGGCAGGAGGAGGGTGATAGTGGGGTGGTACCTACCTATATAGGGGGTATGGGGCTGGAGGAGGGTGATACCTACCTATATAGGGGGTATGGGGCTGGACGAGGGTGATAGTGGGGTGGTACCTACCTATATAGGGGGTATGGGGCTGGGGTAGGGTGGTACCAACCTATATAGGGGGTATGGGGCTGGAGGAGGGTGATAGTGGGGTGGTACCTACCTATATAGGGGGTATGGGGCTGGAGGAGGGTGGTACCTACCTATATAGGGGGTATGGGGCAGGAGGAGGGTGTACCTATCTATATAGGGGGTATGGGGCTGGAGGAGGGTGTCCCTATCTATATAGGGGGTATGGGGCAGGAGGAGGGTGATAGTGGGGTGGTACTTACCTATATAGGGGGTATGGGGCAGAAGGAGGGTGATAGTGGGGTGGTACCTACCTATATAGGGGGTATGGGGCTGGAGAGGGTGATAGTGGGGTGGTACCTACCTATATAGGGGGTATGGGGCAGGAGGAGGGTGTACCTACCTATATAGGGGGTATGGGGCTGGAGGAGGGTGTACCTACCTATATAGGGGGTATGGGGCAGGAGGAGGGTGATAGTGGGGTGGTACCTATCTATATAGGGGGTATGGGGCTGGAGGAGGGTGATAGTGGGGTGGTACCTACCTATATAGGGGGTATGGGGCTGGAGGAGGGTGATAGTGGGGTGGTACCTACCTATATAGGGGGTATGGGGCTGGACGAGGGTGATACCTACCTATATAGGGGTATGGGGCTGGAGGAGGGTGGTACATACCTATATAGGGGGTATGGGGCAGGAGGAGGGTGATACCTACCTATATAGGGGGTATGGGGCAGGAGGAGGGTGATAGTGGGGTCGTACCTACCTATATAGGGGGTATGGGGCTGGAAGAGGGTGATACCTACCTATATAGGGGGTATGGGGCTGGAGGAGGGTGATAGTGGGGTGGTACTTACCTATATAGGGGGTATGGGGCAGAAGGAGGGTGATAGTGGGGTGGTACCTACCTATATAGGGGGTATGGGGCAGGAGGAGGGTGGTACCTACCTATATAGGGGGTATGGGGCAGGAGGAGGGTGTACCTATCTATATAGGGGTATGGGGCTGGAGGAGGGTGGTACCTACCTATATAGGGGGTATGGGGCTGGAGGAGGGTGATAGTGGGGTGGTACTTACCTATATAGGGGGTATGGGGCAGAAGGAGGGTGATAGTGGGGTGGTACCTACCTATATAGGGGGTATGGGGCAGGAGGAGGGTGGTACCTACCTATATAGGGGGTATGGGGCAGGAGGAGGGTGTACCTACCTATATAGGGGGTATGGGGCTGGAGTAGGGTGGTACCTACCTATATAGGGGGTATGGGGCTGGAGGAGGGTGTACCTACCTATATAGGGGGTATGGGGCAGGAGGAGGGTGATAGTGGGGTGGTACCTACCTATATAGGGGGTATGGGGCTGGAGGAGGGTGTACCTACCTATATAGGGGGTATGGGGCAGGAGGAGGGTGATAGTGGGGTGGTACCTACCTATATGGGGCTGGGTATGGGGCTGGAGGAGGGTGATAGTGGGGTGGTACCTACCTATATAGGGGGTATGGGGCTGGAGGAGGGTGATAGTGGGGTGGGTACCTACCTATATAGGGGGTATGGGGCTGGACGAGGGTGATACCTACCTATATAGGGGTATGGGGCTGGAGGAGGGTGATACCTACCTATATAGGGGGTATGGGGCAGGAGGAGGGTGATACCTACCTATATAGGGGGTATGGGGCAGGAGGAGGGTGATAGTGGGGTGGTACCTACCTATATAGGGGGTATGGGGCTGGAGGAGGGTGATACCTACCTATATAGGGGGTATGGGGCTGGACGGGGGTGATAGTGGGGTGGTACCTACCTATATAGGGGGTATGGGGCTGGGGTAGGGTGGTACCAACCTATATAGGGGGTATGGGGCTGGAGGAGGGTGATAGTGGGGTGGTACCTACCTATATAGGGGGTATGGGCTGGAGGAGGGTGGTACCTACCTATATAGGGGGTATGGGGCAGGAGGAGGGTGTACCTATCTATATAGGGGGTATGGGGCTGGAGGAGGGTGTCCCTATCTATATAGGGGGTATGGGGCAGGAGGAGGGTGATAGTGGGGTGGTACTTACCTATATAGGGGGTATGGGGCAGAAGGAGGGTGATAGTGGGGTGGTACCTACCTATATAGGGGGTATGGGGCTGGAGAGGGTGATAGTGGGGTGGTACCTACCTATATAGGGGTATGGGGCAGGAGGAGGGTGTACCTACCTATATAGGGGGTATGGGGCTGGAGGAGGGTGTACCTACCTATATAGGGGGTATGGGGCAGGAGGAGGGTGATAGTGGGGGTGGTACCTATCTATATAGGGGTTATGGGGCTGGAGGAGGGTGATAGTGGGGTGGTACCTACCTATATAGGGGGTATGGGGCTGGAGGAGGGTGATAGTGGGGTGGTACCTACCTATATAGGGGGTATGGGGCTGGACGAGGGTGATACCTACCTATATAGGGGTATGGGGCTGGAGGAGGGTGGTACATACCTATATAGGGGGTATGGGGCAGGAGGAGGGTGATACCTACCTATATAGGGGGTATGGGGCAGGAGGAGGGTGATAGTGGGGTCGTACCTACCTATATAGGGGGTATGGGGCTGGAAGAGGGTGATACCTACCTATATAGGGGGTATGGGGCTGGAGGAGGGTGATAGTGGGGTGGTACTTACCTATATAGGGGGTATGGGGCAGAAGGAGGGTGATAGTGGGGTGGTACCTACCTATATAGGGGGTATGGGGCAGGAGGAGGGTGGTACCTACCTATATAGGGGGTATGGGGCAGGAGGAGGGTGTACCTATCTATATAGGGGTATGGGGCTGGAGGAGGGTGGTACCTACCTATATAGGGGGTATGGGGCTGGAGGAGGGTGATAGTGGGGTGGTACTTACCTATATAGGGGGTATGGGGCAGAAGGAGGGTGATAGTGGGGTGGTACTTACCTATATAGGGGGTATGGGGCAGAAGGAGGGTGATAGTGGGGTGGTACCTACCTATATAGGGGGTATGGGGCAGGAGGAGGGTGGTACCTACCTATATAGGGGGTATGGGGCAGGAGGAGGGTGTACCTACCTATATAGGGGGTATGGGGCTGGAGTAGGGTGGTACCTACCTATATAGGGGGTATGGGGCTGGAGGAGGGTGTACCTACCTATATAGGGGGTATGGGGCAGGAGGAGGGTGATAGTGGGGGTGGTACCTACCTATATAGGGGGTATGGGGCTGGAGGAGGGTGTACCTACCTATATAGGGGGTATGGGGCAGGAGGAGGGTGATAGTGGGGTGGTACCTACCTATATGGGGCTGGGTATGGGGCTGGAGGAGGGTGATAGTGGGGTGGTACCTACCTATATAGGGGTATGGGGCTGGAGGAGGGTGATAGTGGGGTGGTACCTACCTATATAGGGGGTATGGGGCTGGACGAGGGTGATACCTACCTATATAGGGGTATGGGGCTGGAGGAGGGTGATACCTACCTATATAGGGGGTATGGGGCAGGAGGAGGGTGATACCTACCTATATAGGGGGTATGGGGCAGGAGGAGGGTGATAGTGGGGTGGTACCTACCTATATAGGGGGTATGGGGCTGGAGGAGGGTGATACCTACCTATATAGGGGGTATGGGGCTGGACGGGGGTGATAGTGGGGTGGTACCTACCTATATAGGGGGTATGGGGCTGGGGTAGGGTGGTACCAACCTATATAGGGGGTATGGGGCTGGACGAGGGTGATAGTGGGGTGGTACCTACCTATATAGGGGGTATGGGGCTGGAGGAGGGTGGTACCTACCTATATAGGGGGTATGGGGCTGGAGGAGGGTGTCCCTATCTATATAGGGGGTATGGGGCTGGAGGAGGGTGATAGTGGGGTGGTACTTACCTATATAGGGGGTATGGGGCAGAAGGAGGGTGATAGTGGGGTGGTACCTACCTATATAGGGGGTATGGGGCTGGAGAGGGTGATAGTGGGGTGGTACCTACCTATATAGGGGGTATGGGGCAGGAGGAGGTGTACCTACCTATATAGGGGGTATGGGGCTGGAGGAGGGTGTACCTACCTATATAGGGGGTATGGGGCAGGAGGAGGGTGATAGTGGGGTGGTACCTATCTATATAGGGGGTATGGGGCTGGAGGAGGGTGATAGTGGGGTGGTACCTACCTATATAGGGGGTATGGGGCTGGAGGAGGGTGTACCTATCTATATAGGGGGTATGGGGCTGGACGAGGGTGATACCTACCTATATAGGGGTATGGGGCTGGAGGAGGGTGGTACATACCTATATAGGGGGTATGGGGCAGGAGGAGGGTGATACCTACCTATATAGGGGGTATGGGGCAGGAGGAGGGTGATAGTGGGGTGGTACCTACCTATATAGGGGGTATGGGGCAGGAGGAGGGTGATACCTACCTATATAGGGGTTATGGGGCTGGAGGAGGGTGATAGTGTGGTGGTACCTACCTATATAGGGGGTATGGGGCAGGAGGAGGGTGATACCTACCTATATAGGGGGTATGGGGCTGGAGGAGGGTGATAGTGGGGTGGTACCTACCTATATAGGGGGTATGGGGCTGGAGGAGGGTGATACCTACCTATATAGGGGGTATGGGGCAGGAGGAGGGTGATAGTGGGGTGGTACCTACCTATATAGGGGGTATGGGGCAGGAGGAGAGTGATACCTACCGATATAGGGGGTATGGGGCAGTAGGAGGGTGATAGTGGGGTGGTACCTACCTATATAGGGGGTATGGGGCAGGAGGAGGGTGATACCTATCTATATAGGGGGTATGGGGCAGGAGGAGGGTGATAGTGGGGTGGTACCTACCTATATAGGGGGTATGGGGCAGGAGGAGGGTGATACCTACCTATATAGGGGTTATGGGGCTGGAGGAGGGTGATAGTGTGGTGGTACCTACCTATATAGGGGGTATGGGGCAGGAGGAGGGTGATACCTACCTATATAGGGGGTATGGGGCAGGAGGAGGGTGATAGTGGGGTGGTACCTACCTATATAGGGGGTATGGGGCTGGAGGAGGGTGATACCTACCTATATAGGGGGTATGGGGCAGGAGGAGGGTGATACCTACCTATATAGGGGGTATGGGGCTGGAGTAGGGTGGTACCTACCTATATAGGGGGTATGGGGCAGGAGGAGGGTGATAGTGGGGTGGTACCTACCTATATAGGGGGTATGGGGCAGGAGGAGGGTGATAGTGGGGTGGTACCTACCTATATAGGGGGTATGGGGCTGGAGGAGGGTGATACCTACCTATATAGGGGGTATGGGGCAGGAGGAGGGTGATACCTACCTATATAGGGGTATGGGGCAGGAGGAGGGTGTACCTACCTATATAGGGGTATGGGGCAGGAGGAGGGTTGTACCTACCTATATAGGGGGTATGGGGCAGGAGGAGGGTGGTACCTACCTATATAGGGGGTATGGGGCAGGAGGAGGGTGATAGTGGGGTGGTACCTACCTATATAGGGGGTATGGGGCTGGAGGAGGGTGATACCTACCTATATAGGGGGTATGGGGCAGGAGGAGGGTGATACCTACCTATATAGGGGGTATGGGGCAGGAGGAGGGTGATAGTGGGGTGGTACCTATCTATATAGGGGGTATGGGGCTGGAGGAGGGTGATACCTACCTATATAGGGGGTATGGGGCAGGAGGAGGGTGATAGTGGGGTGGTACCTACCTATATAGGGGGTATGGGGCTGGAGGAGGGTGATACCTACCTATATAGGGGGTATGGGGCTGGAGGAGGGTGTACCTACCTATATAGGGGGTATGGGGCTGGACGAGGGTGATAGTGGGGTGGTACCTACCTATATAGGGGGTATGGGGCTGGAGTAGGGTGGTACCTACCTATATAGGGGGTATGGGGCTGGAGGAGGGTGTACCTACCTATATAGGGGGTATGGGGCTGGAGGAGGGTGATAGTGGGGTGGTACCTACCTATATAGGGGGTATGGGGCTGGAGGAGGGTGATACCTACCTATATAGGGGGTATGGGGCAGGAGGAGGGTGATAGTGGGGTGGTACCTACCTATATAGGGGGTATGGGGCAGGAGGAGGGTGATACCTACCTATATAGGGGGTATGGGGCAGTAGGAGGGTGATAGTGGGGTGGTACCTACCTATATAGGGGGTATGGGGCAGGAGGAGGGTGATACCTATCTATATAGGGGGTATGGGGCAGGAGGAGGGTGATAGTGGGGTGGTACCTACCTATATAGGGGGTATGGGGCAGGAGGAGGGTGATACCTACCTATATAGGGGTTATAGGGCTGGAGGAGGGTGATAGTGTGGTGGTACCTACCTATATAGGGGGTATGGGGCAGGAGGAGGGTGATACCTACCTATATAGGGGGTATGGGGCAGGAGGAGGGTGATAGTGGGGGTGGTACCTACCTATATAGCGGGTATGGGGCTGGAGGAGGGTGATACCTACATATATAGGGGTTATAGGGCTGGAGGAGGGTGATAGTGTGGTGGTACCTACCTATATAGGGGGTATGGGGCTGGAGTAGGGTGGTACCTACCTATATAGGGGGTATGGGGCAGGAGGAGGGTGATAGTGGGGTGGTACCTACCTATATAGGGGGTATGGGGCAGGAGGAGGGTGATAGTGGGGTGGTACCTACCTATATAGGGGGTATGGGGCTGGAGGAGGGTGATACCTCCCTATATAGGGGGTATGGGGCAGGAGGAGGGTGATACCTACCTATATAGGGGGTATGGGGCAGGAGGAGGGTGGTACCTACCTATATAGGGGGTATGGGGCAGGAGGAGGGTGATAGTGGGGTGGTACCTACCTATATAGGGGGTATGGGGCTGGAGGAGGGTGATACCTACCTATATAGGGGGTATGGGGCAGGAGGAGGGTGTACCTACCTATATAGGGGTATGGGGCAGGAGGAGGGTGTACCTACCTATATAGGGGGTATGGGGCAGGAGGAGGGTGGTACCTACCTATATAGGGGGTATGGGGCAGGAGGAGGGTGATAGTGGGGGTGGTACCTACCTATATAGGGGGTATGGGGCTGGAGGAGGGTGATACCTACCTATATAGGGGGTATGGGGCAGGAGGAGGGTGATACCTACCTATATAGGGGGTATGGGGCAGGAGGAGGGTGTACCTACCTATATAGGGGTATGGGGCAGGAGGAGGGTGTACCTACCTATATAGGGGGTATGGGGCAGGAGGAGGGTGGTACCTACCTATATAGGGAGTATGGGGCAGGAGGAGGGTGATAGTGGGGTGGTACCTACCTATATAGGGGGTATGGGGCAGGAGGAGGGTGTACCTACCTATATAGGGGTATGGGGCAGGAGGAGGGTGTACCTACCTATATAGGGGGTATGGGGCAGGAGGAGGGTGGTACCTACCTATATAGGGAGTATGGGGCAGGAGGAGGGTGATAGTGGGGTGGTACCTACCTATATAGGGGGTATGGGGCAGGAGGAGGGTGTTAGTGGGGTGGTACCTACCTATATAGGGGGTATGGGGCAGGAGGAGGGTGATACCTACCTATATAGGGGTATGGGGCAGGAGGAGGGTGATACCTACCTATATAGGGGTATGGGGCAGGAGGAGGGTGATAGTGTGGTGGTATCTACCTGCTTGGGGGAACCCGATAGCGGGGCCAAAACCTGCTGCCCCAGCGTAAGGCGAAGAGATGATACCTGGAGCACCTGGAAACACAATAAATCAAATGTATAAAATATAAAGCCCTTTTTACCTCAGCAGTTGTCACAAAGTGCTTAACTTTCCCAAGATCCCAAAGGCCAGACAAAGCAGCATTGGTGGGAAAAGTATCCAATGGTCATACTTGAGTAAAAGTAAAGATACCTTATTAGAAAATAAGTCAATCAAAAGTGAAAGTCACCCAGTAAAATACTACTTGAGTAAAAGTCTAAAAGTATTTGGTTTTAAATATACTGAAGTATCAAAAGTAAAAGTCGAAAAAATAAAAATAATTTCAAATTCCTTATATTAAGCAAACCAGATGGCACCAATTTACAGATAGCCAGGGACAGACTCCAACACGACATAAATGCATGTGTGTTTATTGAGTCCTCCAGATCAGAGGCAGTAGGGATGACCAGGGATGTTCTCTGTTTAGTGAGTCCTCCAGATCAGAGGCAGTAGAGATGACCAGGGATATTCTCTGTTTAGTGAGTCCTCCAGATCAGACGCAGTAGGGATGACCAGGGATGTTCTCTGTTTAATGAGTCCTCCAGATCAGAGGCAGTAGGGATGTTCTCTGTTTAGTGAGTCCTCCAGATCAGAGACAGTAGGGATGACCAGGGATGTTCTCTGTTTAGTGAGTCCTCCAGATCAGAGACAGTAGTGATGACCAGGGATGTTCTCTGTTTAGTGAGTCCTCCAGATCAGAGGCAGTAGGGATGACCAGGGATGTTCTCTGTTTAGTGAGTCCTCCATATCAGAGGTAGTAGGGATGACCGGGGATGTTCTCTGTTTAGTGAGTCCTCCAGATCAGAGGCAGTAGGGATGACCAGGGATGTTCTCTGTTTAGTGAGTCCTCCAGATCAGAGGCAGTAGAGATGACCAGGGATATTCTCTGTTTAGTGAGTCCTCCAGATCAGACGCAGTAGGGATGACCAGGGATGTTCTCTGTTTAATGAGTCCTCCAGATCAGAGGCAGTAGGGATGTTCTCTGTTTAGTGAGTCCTCCAGATCAGAGACAGTAGGGATGACCAGGGATGTTCTCTGTTTAGTGAGTCCTCCAGATCAGAGACAGTAGTGATGACCAGGGATGTTCTCTGTTTAGTGAGTCCTCCAGGTCAGAGGCAGTATGGATGACCAGGGATGTTCTCTGTTTAGTGAGTCCTCCAGATCAGAGTCAGTAGGGATGACCAGGGATGTTCTCTGTTTAGTGAGTCCTCCAGATCAGAGTCAGTAGGGATGACCAGGGATGTTCTCTGTTTAGTGAGTCCTCCAGATCAGAGTCAGTAGGGATGACCAGGGATGTTCTCTGTTTAGTGAGTCCTCCAGATCAGAGGCAGTAGGGATGACCAGGGATGTTCTCTGTTTAGTGAGTCCTCCAGATCAGAGGCAGTAGGGATGACCAGGGATGTTCTCTGTTTAGTGAGTCCTCCAGATCAGATACAGTAGGGATGACCAGGGATGTTCTCTGTTTAGTGAGTCCTCCAGATCAGAGGCAGTAGGGATGTTCTCTGTTTAGTGAGTCCTCCAGATCAGAGGCAGTAGGGATGACCAGGGATGTTCTCTGTTTAGTGTGTCCACCAGATCAGAGGCAGTAGGGATGACCAGGGATGTTCTCTGTTTAGTGAGTCCTCCAGATCAGAGGCAGTAGGGATGACCAGGGATGTTCTCTGTTTAGTGAGTCCTCCAGATCAGAGGCAGTAGGGATGACCAGGGATGTTCTCTGTTTAGTGAGTCCTCCAGATCAGAGGCAGTAGGGATGTTCTCTGTTTAGTGAGTCCTCCAGATCAGAGGCAGTAGGGATGACCAGGGATGTTCTCTGTTTAGTGTGTCCACCAGATCAGAGGCAGTAGGGATGACCAGGGATGTTCTCTGTTTAGTGAGTCCTCCATATCAGAGGTAGTAGGGATGACCGGGGATGTTCTCTGTTTAGTGAGTCCTCCAGATCAGAGGCAGTAGGGATGACCAGGGATGTTCTCTGTTTAGTGTGTCCACCAGATCAGAGGCAGTAGGGATGACCAGGGATGTTCTCTGTTTAGTGAGTCCTCCAGATCAGAGGCAGTAGGGATGACCAGGGATGTTGTCTTGTTAAGTGTGTGAATTGGACCCTTGTCCAATTTTTTAATTCAAGGCCCCTGCAAACAGTAGACTATTCCATATGATACACATTGCTCACAAAGCAATCCCAAAAGGGGACACTCCTTTTCAATTTCCTCATTGTGAGGGGGGGGGGGGTTGCTGGGGCTGCCAATACAGGAAATTAAATATTGGAAGGTTTACAGTTCATTAAAGAAGAGGAATGTTCGCAAGCTCAATCCCTACAAGCATTCCTTCCTCCCAAATGGGACCCTATTCCCTAAATAGTGCACTATATTGGGCATACGGAGCAATTTGGGACGCAGAGCCTCTTCTCTTGTTACACTACAGAACCAACCAGTTTCGTGACAGCAGAGAGCTAGGTGTGATAAGGGTTCAACCTGTGCTCTATTTGCTATTTAGTGCAGTTTTAACCAAACTCCTATTCACAAAAAAAAAAAGGTTTTAAATTAAATATTAGCTTTTGTCTGGAGCCAAAAAAAGACCGAAATTCAAAAGTTAATTTGACGTTATGCACGAACAAGGTTTTTCAGCATAAGCAGATTGACTACTGCTAGAGATGTGTGACAAGTAGTCTGACATAATGAGTATGAGAACGGATATGGGAAAACACCAAGATGGCGCCGACAGATAGGGCAGCCGTGCTTCTAGCTCCTAGGCAATAGCTGTTACATTATCAGCACAGAAATTCAGAGTGGACTTCTAGTCCGACTCATGAGGCACGCGCTCACCACCCACCGCTTCCAAGTATGTACAGTGGGGCAAAATAAGTATTTGGTCACCTAATTCATTAAAAGTCCTACAATGTGATTTTCTGGATTTTTCCCCCTCATTTTGTCTGTCATAGTTGAAGTGTACCTATGATGAAAATTACAGGCCTCTCTCATCTTTTTAAGTGGGAGAACTTGCACAATTGGTGGCTGACTAAATACTTTTTGCCCCACTGTAACTCACTAATGCTCAGTCTCTGGATAATAAAATTGACGAGCTCAGGGCGAGGATTTCCTTCCAGAGAGACATCAGGGATTGTAACATACTCTGTTTCACGGTGTCACGTAGAGTAGGCCAGATGGCTAAACTGGATAACCTAACCTCTATAAAAATAAAAACAGAACAGAAAACAACAGTACTGCCATCAACGTCTACCTTATGGGACAGCCTAAAAACAATGCTGCCCCATCCACAGCTCAATCCAAAAAATCCCCCTTAGAGACTGGAGAGAGGCTCCTTTTGTAGGGCTAGCCCCTCCCCTCAGAACAATTAACCCTAATTAATTAATCAATTAACAATACAAACCTACATTTTCCATGAACTAAACATACTAAAGGATATACATTGCAACACGGTTTTAAACAATATCACAACATAACATTTACAACATTACATCACTACTGACAATATCTTTCAATATGCCCATATGCATTAATGAGCCATTTGGGACAGGCACTATAAAGCCAACCCAATTCCCTTAGCTCGGGTCCTTTTCCAGCATACCCAGAAGCTACAGAGATGGGGAGAGAGGAACAGAACAAACAAACAATGCGCTCATCCACAACATTGATAAGTATAATAATTATTGTATCTCTCAAATATGAACATTGACAAGTGTGAAATGCATGCACCAAGACAGAAGTTAAATTGTGTGTTGACCCACATTGTTAACTTATGGTATAATGGCGCAGGGAGGAGTGATGAATATGTGTGTGCGTTAAAGAACCAAATGCTGCCCGCGGCCAGTGACGGACTTCTACGTCACACACGGAAACATGGCTCTCCCGGAATATACTGTCAGAGTCCGTGCAGCCAGTAAATGTCTCTCCGGAAGAAGAAGGGTAGGGGTGTATGTTTCATGATTAACTACTCATGGTGTGATTGTGATAACGTACAGGAACTCAAATCCTTTTGTTCACCCGACCTAGAATACCTCACAATCAAATGCAGACCGTATTACCTCCCAAGAGAATTCTCTTCGGTTATAGTCACTGCCGTGTATATTCCCCCTCAAGCCGATACCACGGCGGTCCTCAAAGAACTTCACTGGACTTTATGCAAACTGGAAGCCATATATCCTGATGATGCATTTATTGTAGCTGGCTGATTTTAACAAAGCAAATTTGAAGTTCTATCAACACATTGACTGTAGTACTCGTGCTGCTAAAACACTCGACTACTGCTACTCCAACTTCTGGGATGCCTACAAGGCCCTCCCCTCCCTCCCTTCGACAAATCAGATCAGGACTCCATTTTGCTCCTCCCTTCCTATAGGTAGAAACTCAAACAGGAAGTACCCGTGCTAAGGACTATTTAACGCTGGTCTGACCAATCGGAATACACGCTTCAAGTTTGTTTTGATCACGCAGACTGGGATATGTTCTGGGTTGCCTCTGAGAATAACATTGACGAATACACGGATACGGTGACTGAGTTTATCAGGAAGTGTATAGGAGATGTTGTACCCACTGTGACTATTAAAACCTACACTAACCAGAAACCATGGATAGCTGGCAGCATTCGCACATAACTGAAAGCTCGACCCACCACATTTAACCAGGGCAAGGTGACTGGGAATATGGCCGAATACAAACAGTGTAGTTATTCCCTCCATAAGGCAATCAAACAGACAAAACATCAGTATAGAGACTAAGTGGAGTCGCAATTCAACAGCTCAGACAGGAGACGTATGTGGCAGGGTCTACAGACAATCACGGATTACAAAAAGAAAACCAGCCACGTCACGGACACTGACGTCTTGCTTCCAGACAAGCTAAACACCTTCTTCCCCCGCTTTTAGGATAAAACAGTGCCACCGACGCGGCCCGCTCCCAAGGACTGTGGGCTCTCCTTCTCCGTGGCCGACGTAACTAAGGCAGAGCATGTGCAGACCACCAGGCTAGAGTGTTTACAGACATATTCAATCTCTCCCTATCCCAGTCTGCTGTCCGAACATACTTCAAGATGTCCACCATTGTTCCTGTACCCAAGAAAGCAAAGGTAACTGAACTAAATTACTATCGCCCCGTAGCATTCACTTCTGTCATCCTGAAGGGCTTTGAGAGACTAGTCAAGGATCATATCACCTCCACCCTACCTGTCACCCTTGACCCACTTCAATTTGCTTACCGTCCAAATAGATCCACAGACGATGCAATCACCATCGCACTGCACACTGCCCTAACCCATCTGGACAAGAGGAATACCTATATGAGAATGCTGTTCATTGACTATAGCTCAGCATTCAACACCATAGTACCCTCCAAGCTCATCATTAAGCTCGAGGCCCTGGGTCTGAACCCCACCCTGTGCAACCGGGTCCTGGACTTCCTGACAGGCCGCCCCCAGGTGGTGAAGGTAGGAAACAACACCTCCACTTCACTGATCCTGAACACGGGGGCCTCAAAAGGGTGAGTGCTCAGCCCCCTCCTGTACTCCCTGTTCACCCATGACTGTGTGGCCAATCATCAAGTTTGCAGACAACACAACAGCAGTAGGCATGATTACCAACAACGACGAGACGGCCTACAGGGAGGAGGTGAGGGCCCTGGGAGTGTGGTGCCAGGAAAATAACCTCTCATCCAATGTCAACAAAACAAAGGTGCTGATCGTGGACTTCAGGAGACAGCAGAGGGAACACGCCACCTATCCACATCGACGGGACAGCAGTGGAGAAGGTGGAAAGCTTCAAGTTCCTCGGTGTACACATCACTGATGATCTGAAATGGTTCCACCCACACAGACAGTGTTGTGAAGAAGATGCAACAGCACCGCTACTCCTATCTAGGAGTATATAACACATCAGATCTGGTAAAAGATAATACACCCCCCCCCCCCATCGTCTTTGAAATGCAAGAGAAAAGCCATAATGTACTATTCCAAGTTAGGCGCAATTTAGTCACTAGGTGGCAGCAGAGTTTGTGCAAAGTTTTAGACTGATTCATTTCTGATCAAAATGTTGTATCAAGACTGCCTTGATACAACATACAAATATGCCTTTTATTTTATTAACCATGCAAGTCAGTTAAAAACAAATTCTTATTTACAATGACGGCATAGAAACAGTGGGTTAACTGCCTTGTTCAGGGGAACAGTGGGTTAACTGCCTTGTTCAGGGGAACAGTGGGTTAACTGCCTGTTCAGGGGAACAGTGGGTTAACTGCCTTGTTCAGGGGAACAGTGGGTTAACTGCCTTGTTCAGGGGAACAGTGGGTTAAATGCCTGTTCAGGGGAACAGTGGGTTCACTGCCTTGTTCAGGGGAACAGTGGGTTCACTGCCTTGTTCAGGGGAACAGTGGGTTCACTGCCTTGTTCAGGGGAACAGCGGGTTAACTGCCTTGTTCAGGGGAACAGTGGGTTCACTGCCGTGTTCAGGGGAACAGTGGGTTGTTCAGGGGAACAGTGGGTTAACTGCCTTGTTCAGGGGAACAGTGGGTTCACTGCCTTGTTCAGGGGAACAGTGGGTTAACTGCCTTGTTCAGGGGAACAGTGGGTTCACTGCCTTGTTCAGGGGAACAGTGGGTTGTTCAGGGGAACAGTGGGTTAACTGTCTTGTTCAGGGGAACAGTGGGTTGTTCAGGGGAACAGTGGGTTCACTGCCTTGTTCAGGGGAACAGTGGGTTAACTGCCTTGCTCAGGGGAACACTGGGTTCACTGCCTTGCTCAGGAGAACACTGGGTTAACTGCCTTGTTCAGGGGAACAGTGGGTTAACTGCCTTGTTCAGGGGCAGAACAACAGAATTTTCCCTTGTCAGCTCGGGGGATTCAATCTAGCAACCTTTCAGTTACTGGCCCAACACTCTAACCACTAGGCTACCTGCCACCCCTACACTATAACCACTAGGCTACCTGCCACCCTACACTATAACCACTAGGCTACCTGCCACCCTACACTATAACCACTAGGCTACCTGCCACCCTACACTATAACCACTAGGCTACCTGCCACCCTACACTATAACCACTAGGCTACCTGCCACCCTACACTATAACCACTAGGCTACCTGCCACCCTACACTATAACCACTAGGCTACCTGCCACCCTACACTATAACCACTAGGCTACCTGCCACCCTACACTATAACCACTAGGCTACCTGCCACCCTACACTATAACCACTAGGCTACCTGCCACCCTACACTATAACCACTAGGCTACCTGCCACCCTACACTATAACCACTAGGCTACCTGCCACCCTACACTATAACCACTAGGCTACCTGCCACCCTACACTATAACCACTAGGCTACCTGCCACCCCTACACTATAACCACTAGGCTACCTGCCACCCTACACTATAACCACTAGGCTACCTGCCACCCTACACTATAACCACTAGGCTACCTGCCACCTCTACACTATAACCACTAGGCTACCTGCCACCCCTACACTATAACCACTAGGCTACCTGCCACCCTACACTATAACCACTAGGCTACCTGCCACCCTACACTATAACCACTAGGCTACCTGCCACCCCTACACTATAACCACTAGGCTACCTGCCACCCCTACACTATAACCACTAGGCTACCTGCCACCCTACACTATAACCACTAGGCTACCTGCCACCTCTACACTATAACCACTAGGCTACCTGCCACCCTACACTATAACCACTAGGCTACCTGCCACCTCTACACTATAACCACTAGGCTACCTGCCACCCTACACTATAACCACTAGGCTACCTGCCACCCCTACACTATAACCACTAGGCTACCTGCCACCCCTACACTATAACCACTAGGCTACCTGCCACCCCTACACTATAACCACTAGGCTACCTGCCACCCTACACTCTAACCACTAGGCTACCTGCCACCCTACACTATAACCACTAGGCTACCTGCCACCCTACACTATAACCACTAGGCTACCTGCCACCCCTACACTATAACCACTAGGCTACCTGCCACCCTACACTATAACCACTAGGCTACCTGCCACCCTACACTCTAACCACTAGGCTACCTGCCACCCTACACTATAACCACTAGGCTACCTGCCACCCTACACTCTAACCACTAGGCTACCTGCCACCCTACACTATAACCACTAGGCTACCTGCCACCCTACACTATAACCACTAGGCTACCTGCCACCCTACACTCTAACCACTAGGCTACCTGCCACCCTACACTATAACCACTAGGCTACCTGCCACCCTACACTCTAACCACTAGGCTACCTGCCACCCTACACTCTAACCACTAGGCTACCTGCCACCTCTACACTATAACCACTAGGCTACCTGCCACCCTACACTATAACCACTAGGCTACCTGCCACCCCTACACTATAACCACTAGGCTACCTGCCACCCCTACACTATAACCACTAGGCTACCTGCCACCCCTACACTATAACCACTAGGCTACCTGCCACCCTACACTATAACCACTAGGCTACCTGCCACCCCTACACTATAACCACTAGGCTACCTGCCACCCCTACACTATAACCACTAGGCTACCTGCCACCTCTACACTATAACCACTAGGCTACCTGCCACCCTACACTATAACCACTAGGCTACCTGCCACCCCTACACTATAACCACTAGGCAACCTGCCACCCCTACACTATAACCACTAGGCTACCTGCCACCCCTACACTATAACCAGTAGGCTACCTGCCACCCTACACTCTAACCACTAGGCTACCTGCCACCCTACACTATAACCACTAGGCTACCTGCCACCCTACACTATAACCACTAGGCTACCTGCCACCCCTACACTATAACCACTAGGCTACCTGCCACCCTACACTATAACCACTAGGCTACCTGCCACCCTACACTCTAACCACTAGGCTACCTGCCACCCTACACTATAACCACTAGGCTACCTGCCACCCTACACTCTAACCACTAGGCTACCTGCCACCCTACACTATAACCACTAGGCTACCTGCCACCCTACACTATAACCACTAGGCTTCCTGCAACCCCTACACTATAACCACTAGGCTACCTGCCACCCTACACTATAACCACTAGGCTACACTATAACCACTAGGCTACCTGCCACCCTGTGCCTAATTGGTTCATTAATACAGTTTCAGGTTCAAAACTGTGCACTCTCCTCCAACAATAGCATGGTATTATTTCACTGTAATAGCTACTGTAAATTGGACATTGCAGTTAGATTAACAAGAATGTAAATCTTTCTGCCCATATCAGACATTTCCATGTCCTGGGAGATGTTCTTGTTACTTACAACCTCATGCCGATCCTGTAGAGGTTAATAATGTTTACGTATTTTGCATTACTCATCTGTATATACTGTATTTGATACTATTCTATTGTATCTAAGTCTATGCCTCTCCGAACATTGCTCACTTATATATTAATCTTTTCTTAATTCCATTCCTTTACCTTAGATTGGTGTGAATTATTGTGAAATTGTTAGATATTACTTGTTAGAGCTAGAAACACAAGCATTTCACTACATCCGCAATAACAGCTGCTAAACATGTGTATGTGACAAATAATATTTGATTTGACTTGTAATGTTATCATTTATTTTACAAAGTTATTAAATCATAAGTTATTTGATATTGGCTTCTCATGACCATTCTTAGTCAGCTAAACGCATAATAATTGATTGGTTATACAATAATGTTAAATGAAGTCAGATAAACATTTTAATAGGCAGGTCGCATGTGAGGTATATATAATATCATATATGATACATTTTACCCCACTACATTACCTAAGGGACAAGCTTATCCAAATTCGTCAACACAAATTGATTAAAAAAAACACAACCTGTGTTTTCAAACCATCATTCATTCACTGACATCACAGTGGCACAAGTAACGTTCAGACTAGAGCGGTTTGTATGTTGATGACCACTTATTGGGTGGGTTGTGAATGAGCCAGAGGTGAGAAACAGGCAGGAAGTGGAGGGGACAGACAGGATGTGGAGGGGACAGACAGGATGTGGAGGGGACAGACAGGAAGTGGAGGGGACAGACAGGAAGTGGAGGGGGCAGACAGGAAGTATGGGGGAAAGAGAGGAGGTGGAAGGGGCAGACAGGAAGTGATGAATATGACAGGAAGTGAAGGGGGCAGACAGGATGTGGAGGGGACTGTTTGAATTGTGGCTAACTGTGATGTGTTTTCCGATCGGAAATGCTAAGTGTTGAAATGCTAAGTGTTGAAATGCTAAGTGTTGAAATGCTAAGTGTTGAAATGCTAAGTGTTGAAATGCTAAGTGTTGAAATGCTAACTGTTCCTGGTCTAAGTAATAAGCGTCGTTGGTCTCACCGAAGGCGGCAGTCAAGGCAGGGTCCATGGTAGGCTGTCCATCTCCAGAGGGAAGATCCAGGCGGGTAAAATCTCGGCTTTTGTCGTTGTTGTATTTCACATTCAGGCTGGTCAGCTTGGAGAACTCCACACGCAGAGTGCAGCATGCGTTATAGATGTTCTGGCCATCTAAAGTCTAGAGAGAGAGAAAGAGAGAGAGAGGGGGTGTTAGATCAACAAATAGATTGGACAGACATTCATTATACAGTGCCTTGCGAAAGTATTCGGCCCCCTTGAACTTTGCGACCTTTTGCCACATTTCAGGCTTCAAACAAAGATATAAAACTGTATTTTTTTTGTGAAGAATCAACAACAAGTGGGACACAATCATGAAGTGGAACGACATTTATTGGATATTTCAAACTTTTTGAACAAATCAAAAACTGAAAAATTGGGCGTGCAAAATTATTCATGACATATAAACATGTCTGAGTATCTCTCTGAGTGACCACCATAAACATGTCTGAGTATCTCTCTGAGTGACCACCATAAACATGTTTGAGTATCTCTCTGAGTGACCACCATAAACATGTCTGAGTATCTCTCTGAGTGACCACCATAAACATGTCTGAGTATCTCTCTGAGTGACCACCATAAACATGTATGAGTATCTCTCTGAGTGACCACCATAAACATGTATGAGTATCTCTCTGAGTGACCACCATAAACATGTCTGAGTATCTCTCTGAGTGACCACCATAAACATGTCTGAGTATCTCTCTGAGTGACCACCATAAACATGTCTGAGTATCTCTCTGAGTGACCACCATAAACATGTCTGAGTATCTCTCTGAGTGACCACCATAAACATGTCTGAGTATCTCTCTGAGTGACCACCATAAACATGTCTGAGTATCTCTCTGAGTGACCACCATAAACATGTCTGAGTATCTCTCTGAGTGACCACCATACACATGTCTGAGTATCTCTCTGAGTGACCACCATAAACATGTCTGAGTATCTCTCTGAGTGACCACCATAAACATGTCTGAGTATCTCTCTGAGTGACCACCATAAACATGTCTGAGTATCTCTCTGAGTGACCACCATAAACATGTCTGAGTATCTCTCTGAGTGACCACCATAAACATGTCTGAGTATCTCTCTGAGTGACCACCATAAACATGTCTGAGTATCTCTCTGAGTGACCACCATAAACATGTCTGAGTATCTCTCTGAGTGACCACCATAAACATGTCTGAGTATCTCTCTGAGTGACCACCATAAACATGTCTGAGTATCTCTCTGAGTGACCACCATAAACATGTCTGAGTATCTCTCTGAGTGACCACCATAAACATGTCTGAGTATCTCTCTGAGTGACCACCATACACATGTCTGAGTATCTCTCTGAGTGACCACCATAAACATGTCTGAGTATCTCTCTGAGTGACCACCATAAACATGTCTGAGTATCTCTCTGAGTGACCACCATAAACATGTCTGAGTATCTCTCTGAGTGACCACCATAAACATGTCTGAGTATCTCTCTGAGTGACCACCATAAACATGTCTGAGTATCTCTCTGAGTGACCACCATAAACATGTCTGAGTATCTCTCTGAGTGACCACCATAAACATGTCTGAGTATCTCTCTGAGTGACCACCATAAACATGTCTGAGTATCTCTCTGAGTGACCACCATAAACATGTCTGAGTATCTCTCTGAGTGACCACCATAAACATGTCTGAGTATCTCTCTGAGTGACCACCATAAACATGTCTGAGTATCTCTCTGAGTGACCACCATAAACATGTCTGAGTATCTCTCTGAGTGACCACCATAAACATGTCTTCACACAGGGTCCCAGTGAAGAATGAAGTGCATCATTATAGTCTAGTGCAGAGGAAAAAACTACTCCCATCATCAGAAAACCACAGTGTTTTACAGTAATGACAGAATATGTGTCACTACAGTTACTGTGCCACTCAACAGGCTCCTCTGTAGATTAGCAGTTACTGTACCACTCAGAGAATATAGAACAACAAGCTCCTCCGTAGAGCAGCAGTTACTGTACCACTCTGAGAATATAAAACAACAAGCTCCTCCGTAGAGCAGTTACTGTACCACTCAGAGAATATAGAACAACACAGCCACTTGGCATAGCCAGATCAGGACCTAACATAAGGACAACTCAGAGGATGTTATTCTGTTCTTCTGAAATAGACTACATTTAGAAATAGATAAAAACATTTTCTTCTTATCATGTTTCTTAAATAATGGATTTATTGTGAAGGTGGAGGCTATATTACATGGATTTATTGTGAAGGTGGAGGCTATATTACATGGATTTATTGTGAAGGTGGAGGCTATATTACATGTATTTATTGTGAAGGTAGAGGCTATATTACATGGGTTTACTGTGAAGATGGAGGCTATATTACATGGATTTATTGTGAAGGTGGAGGCTATATTACATGGATTTATTGTGAAGGTGGAGGCTATATTACATGGATTTATTGTGAAGGTGGAGGCTATATTACATGGATTTATTGTGAAGGTGGAGGCTATATTACATGGATTTATTGTGAAGGTGGAGGCTATATTACATGGATTTATTGTGAAGGTGGAGGCTATATTACATGGAATTATTAGACTTTTTAAAAATGTAGATGTTCCAAAGGTCTGCATTAGTGGCTTGTAGACTATATGTGGAAGCCATGAGATGCTACATGTGTTTATGTTAATTAACGGCCAATTACCGTGAGACCGGCAGTTATTTGCTTAACAATCACCGTCTGACAAAATATCATGACCGCCACAGCCCTGTCTGTGCAAGCTTTAAGAACACACCCTGGTGTTCTGTCTATAGGATTGTTAACCTGTTTAAATGTTTTGCTCACATCCACCACGGAAAGCGAGATCAGACAGTCATCTGGAAAAACAGGGAAATTTTACGTAAGGCACAGTGTTATATTCCTCGTTTGGGAGTTCTGCATCGCTGGGCAACTCCCGGTTGGGTTTCCGTTATGCGTCTGCAAAGCCCTGTCACGTACGGCGAACATCAGAGCTGGTGTAATAGGATTCCAAAGGTCGTAGCAATCAGGGGCCATTGGAAATCAGGGGCCATAGGGAATCAGGGGCCATAGGGAATCAGGGGCCATAGGGAATCAGGGGCCATAGGGAATCAGGGGCCATAGGGAATCAGGGGCCATAGGGAATCAGGGGCCATTTACGACCGACCCCTAGATCCCAGAGGTCTGGAGCAACGTTCACTAAATTAAATCCCTGATGATGAACGACTATCAGGCCACTGCTGTGTCCACTATCAGGCAACTGCTGCATCCACTATCAGGCCACTGCTGTGTCTACTATCAGGCAACTGCTGTGTCCACTATCAGACCACTGCTGTGTCCACTATCAGGCCACTGCTGTGTCCACTATCAGGCCACTGCTGTGTTCACTATCAGGCCACTGCTGTGTCCACTATCAGGCCACTGCTGGTTCCACTATCAGGCCACTGCTGCACCACTATCAGGGAGGGAGCAACTCACAGCCAAATCACCACAACAGGGTCTTATTCACCACAACAGGGTCTTATTGACCACAACAGGGTCTTATTCACCACAACAGGGTCTTATTGACCACAACAGGGTCTTATTGACCACAACAGGGTCTTATTCACCACAACAGGGTCTTATTCACCACAACAGGGTCTTATTGACCACAACAGGGTCTTATTGACCACAACAGGGTCTTATTGACCACAACAGGGTCTTATTGACCACAACAGGGTCTTATTGACCACAACAGGGTCTTATTGACCACAACAGGGTCTTATTCACCACAACAGGGTCTTATTGACCACAACAGGGTCTTATTCACCACAACAGGGTCTTATTCACCACAACAGGGACTTATTTTCATTTCTAATGGCAAAACATTTAGATATGGGTGTTCCCTAATGAATATGACCCAGCCCTAACCTTCATACAACATCCATTCTCATCCATAAGACCAAGAGTTGAACTGCATCGTTTACAAACAAACAAGCTCCCTTTTCCTTTTACCAAGGAAGAGGGGCTCTACCTCACCTTCGCCCCCTGGAGCTCTATTTCACCCTCACCTTCGCCCCCTGGGGCTCTACCTCACCTTCGCCCCCTGGAGCTCTATTTCACCCTCACCTTCGGCCCCTGGAGCTCTATTTCACCCTCACCTTCGCCCCCTGGGGCTCTACTTCATCCTCACCGCCCGGGGCTCTACTTCACACTCACCTTCGCCCCCTGGGGCTCTACTTCACACTCACCGCCTGGAGCTCTACTTCACCCTCACCTTCACCCCCTGGGGCTCTACTTCACCCTCGCCCCCTGGAGCTCTATTTCATCCTCACCTTCGCCCCCTGGGGCTCTACTTCACCCTCGCCCCCTGGGGCTCTACTTCACCCTAGCCCCGTGGGGCTCTACTTCATCCTCGCCCCGTGGGGCTCTACTTCACCCTCACCCCGTGGAGCTCTACTTCACCCTCGCCCCGTGGGGCTCTACTTCACCCTCACCTTCGCCCCCCGGGGCTCTACTTCACCCTCGCCCCGTGGGGCTCTACTTCACCCTCACCTTCGCCCCCTGGGGCTCTACTTCACCTTCGCCCCCTGGGGCTCTACTTCACCCTAGCCCCGTGGGGCTCTACTTCATCCTCACCCCGTGGGGCTCTACTTCACCCTCACCTTCGCCCCCTGGGGCTCTACTTCACCCTAGCCCCGTGGGGCTCTACTTCATCCTCGCCCCGTGGGGCTCTACTTCACCCTCACCTTCGCCCCCTGGGGCTCTACTTCACCCTCACCTTCGCCCCCTGGGGCTCTACTTCACCCTCGCCCCCTGGGGCTCTACTTCACCCTAGCCCTGTGGGGCTCTACTTCATCCTCGCCCGTGGGGCTCTACTTCACCCTCGCCCCGTGGAGCTCTACTTCACCCTCACCTTTGCCCCCTGGGGCTCTACTTCACCCTCGCCCCCTGGGGCTCTACTTCACCCTAGCCCCGTGGGGCTCTACTTCATCCTCGCCCCGTGGGGCTCTACTTCACCCTCACCTTCACCCCCTGGGGCTCTACTTCACCTTCGCCCCCTGGGGCTCTACTTCACCCTCACCTTCGCCCCCTGGGGCTCTACTTCACCCTAGCCCCGTGGGGCTCTACTTCATCCTCGCCCGTGGGGCTCTACTTCATCCTCGCCCGTGGGGCTCTACTTCACCCTAGCCCCGTGGGGCTCTACTTCATCCTCGCCCGTGGGGCTCTACTTCATCCTCGCCCGTGGGGCTCTACTTCACCCTCGCCCAGTGGGGCTCTACTTTACCCTCACCTTCGCCCCCTGGGGCTCTACTTCATCCTCGCCCCGTGGGGCTCTACTTCACCCTCACCTTCACCCCCTGGGGCTCTACTTCACCCTCGCCCCGTGGGGCTCCACTTCACCCTAGCCCCCTGGGGGAATAGGGGAAAACATGGCAGCAGTACAACAGAACACAGTCAGGGCAGAGGCCAGACTACAGCACACTAAAGGATATAATTACTGTCTGTCTTCTCTGGTTCGGTCTCACTGCCTTCATCTCTCCTCTCCTCGCCACAAAGCCACTGACAGATGAAAACCTGGGGGCTGATGATTTGTGGCCTAGGAGTGTATATGTGTGTGTGTGCGTGTGTGTGCGTCTGTGTGTGATCTGTGGGCTCTAGGTGGCTGGCTGTGGCTGGTGTGTCTGATCGGTGGGCTCTACAGCAAGGGATGAAATGAAAGAAGCCAGACAGATAGGGTTGCAAAAGTCCAGAAATCCTGGTTGGAATAATTCAGATATCAGTAGGGAATAAGCAGGTAAACCAGAATCGTCCAACCAGGATTTCTGGAAAACGGGGGAAAATACTGGAATACCCTACAGACAGTAAAACACTGGAATACCCTACAGACAGTAAAACACACTGTCCAACCTCTCCTTCTCCAAGATCAGAGGTAGACAGCATGTTTAGCTTGTATGTTTGTCCCGTGAATGCAGATGTGCCAAGCTTGTAGCATCATACCCAAGAAGAGGCTGTATTCGCTGCCAAAGGTGCTTCAAAACAGTACAGAGTAAAGGGTCTGAATACCATTATGGCGTATTGTGATGTCATTTTGGGGTATTGTGTGTAGATTGATTAAGAGAAAAAAACTAATTAAACCATTTTAGAATAAAGCTGTAACGTAACAAAATGTAGGAAAAGTCAAGGGGTCTGAATACTTTCCGAATGGACCGTATACAGGGAGAACCAGTACCGAGTCGATGTGCAGGTTATTGAGGTAGATATGTACATATAGCTAGGGATAAAGGATAGATAGAGTAGCAGCACTGTACAGTCGTGGCCAAAAGTTTTGAGAATGACACAAATATTAATTTCCACAAAGTTTTCTGCTTCAGTGTCTTTAGAATTTTTTTGTCAGATGTTACTATGGAATACTGAAGTATAATTACAAGCATTTGTGTGAATGTCAAAGGCTTTTATGTCAAATGTCAAAGGCTTTTATTGACAATTACATTAAGTTGGTGCAAAGACTCAATATTTGCAGTGTTGACCCTTCTTTTTTAAGACCTCTGCACTCCGCCCTGGCATGCTGTCAATTAACTTCTGGGCCACATCCTGACTGATGGCAGCCCATTCTTGCATAATCAATGCTTGGAGTTTGTCAGAATTTGTGGGTTTTTGTTTGTCCAACTGCCTCTTGAGGATTGACCACAAGTTCTCAATGGGATTAAGGTCTGGGGAGTTTCCTGGCCATGGACCCAAAATATCGATGTTTTGTTCCCCAAGCCACTTAGTTATCACTTTTGCCTTATGGCAAGGTGCTCCATCATGCTGGAAAAGGCATTGTTCATCACCAAACTGTTCCTGGATGGTTGGGAGAAGTTGCTCTCGGAGGATGTGTTGGTACCTTTATTCATGGTTGTGTTCTGAGGAGAAATTGTGAGTGAGCCACCTCCCTTGGCTGAGAAGCCACACATGAATTGTCTCAGGATGCTTTACTGTTGGCATGACACAGGACTGATGGTAGTCTTCTCCGGACAAGCTTTTTTTTCCAGATGCCCCAAACAATCGGAAAAAGGATTCATCAGAGAAAATGACTTTACCCCAGGCCTCAGCAGTCCAAGCCCTGTACCTTTTGCAGAATATCAGTCTGTCCCTGATGTTTTTCCTGGAGAGAAGTGGCTTCTTTGCTGACCTTCTTGACACCAGGCCATCCTCCAAAAGTCTTCGCCTCACTGTGCGTGCAGATGAACTCAGACCTGCCTGCTGCCATTCCTGCAGCTGAATCAACTTTAGGAGAATATCCTTGACTGTGTCTCCTGACCCCTCCTGTCTCAGCCTCCAGTATTTATGCTGCAGTAGTTTATGTGTCGGGGGGCTGGGGTCAGTTTGTTATATCTGGAGTACTTCTCCTGTCCTATTCGGTGTCCTGTGTGAATCTAAGTGTGCGTTCTCTAATTCTCTCCTTCTCTCTTTCTTTCTCACCTGAGCCCTAGGACCATGCCCCAGGACTACCTGACATGATGACTCCTTGCTGTCCCCAGTCCACCTGGCCATGCTGTTGCTCCAGTTTCAACTTCCACCTGACTGTGCTGCTACTCCAGTTTCAACTGTTCTGCCTTATTATTATTCGACCATGCTGGTCATTTATGAACATTTGAACATCTTGGCCATGTTCTGTTATAATCTCCACCCGGCACAGCCAGAAGAGGACTGGCCACCCCACATAGCCTGGTTCCTCTCTAGGTTTCTTCCTAGGTATTGGCCTTTCTAGGGAGTTTTTCCTAGCCACCGTGCTTCTACACCTGCATTGCTTGCTGTTTGGGGTTTTAGGCTGGGTTTCTGTACAGCACTTTGAGATATCAGCTGATGTACGAAGGGCTATATAAATCAATTTGATTTGATTTGATTTGTGAAGCCCTTTTTGTGCAACGCAATGATGACGGCATGTGTTTCCTTGCAGATAACCATGGTTGACAGAGGAAGAACAATGATTCCAAGCACCACCCTCCTTTTGAAGCTTCCAGTCTGTTATTCGAACTCAATCAGCATGACAGAGTGATCTCCAGCCTTGTCCTCGTCAACAATCACACCTGTGTTGACGAGAGAATCACTGACATGATGTCAGCTGGTCCTTTTGTGGCAGGGCTGAAATGCAGTGGAAATGTTTTTGGGGAATTCAGTTAATTTACATGGCAAAGAGGGACATTGCAATTAATTGCAATTCATCTGATCACTCTTCATAACATTCTGGAGTATATGCAATATATTGCCATCATACAAACTGAGGCAACAGACTTTGTGAAAATTAATATTTGTGTCATTTTCAAAACTTTTGGCCACGACTGTATGTGATGAGTGTGAAAGTGTGTGTGTGTGTGTGTGTTGGGGTGTCAGTGTAAGTATGCGTGAGTGTGTGGGTAGAGTCCAATGTGCTGGGTAGAGTCCAGTGTGTTGGGTAGAGTCCAGTGTGTGGGTAGAGTCCAGTGTGTGGGTAGAGTCCAGTGTGTTGGGTAGAGTCCAGGGTGTGTGGGGGGGGGGGGGGGGGGGGGTAGAGTCCCGTGTGTGGGTAGAGTCCCGTGTGTGGGTAGAGTCCCGTGTGTGGGTAGAGTCCCGTGTGTGGGTAGAGTCCCGTGTGTGGGTAGAGTCCAGTGTGTTGGTAGAGTCCAGTGTGTTGGGTAGAGTCCAGGGTGTGTGTGGGGGGGGGTAGAGTCCCGTGTGTGGGTAGAGTCCCGTGTGTGGCTAGAGTCCAGTGTGTTGGCTAGAGTCCAGTGTGTTGGGTAGAGTCCAGTGTGCTGGGTAGAGTCCAGTGTGTTGGGTAGAGTCCAGTGTGTGGGTAGAGTCCAGTGTGTTGGGTAGAGTCCAGGGTGTGTGGGGGGGGGGGTGGTAGAGTCCAGTGTGTTGGGTAGAGTCCAGTGTGCTGGGTAGAGTCCAGTGTGTTGGGTAGAGTCCAGGGTGTGTGGGGGGGGGGGTAGAGTCCAGTGTACTGGGTAGAGTCCAGTGTGTTGGGTAGAGTCCAGTGTGTTGGGTAGAGTCCCGTGTGTGGGTAGAGTCCGGTGTGCTGGGGGGGGGGGGGGGGGGGTAGAGTCCCCTGTGTGGGTAGAGTCCCGTGTGTGGGTAGAGTCCAGTGTGTGGGTAGAGTCCAGTGTGTGGGTAGAGTCCAGTGTGTTGGGTACAGTCCAGTGTGTGGGTAGAGTCCAGTGTGTTGGGTAGAGTCCAGTGTGTTGGGTAGAGTCCAGTGTGGGTAGAGTCCAGTGTGTTGGGTAGAGTCCAGTGTGTTGGGTAGAGTCCAGTGTGTTGGGTAGAGTCCAGTGTGTTGGGTAGAGTCCAGTGTGTTGGGTAGAGTCCAGTGTGTTGGGTAGAGTCCAGTGTGCTGGGTACAGTCCAGTGTGTTGGGTAGAGTCCAGTGTGTTGTGTAGAGTCCAGTGTGTTGTGTAGAGTCCAGTGTGTTGTGTAGAGTCCAGTGTGTTGTGTAGAGTCCAGTGTGTTGTGTAGAGTCCAGTGTGTTGTGTAGAGTCCAGTGTGTTGGGTAGAGTCCAGTGTGTTGGGTAGAGTCCAGTGTGTTGGGTAGAGTCCAGTGTGTTGGGTAGAGTCCAGTGTGGGTAGAGTCCAGTGTGCTGGGTACAGTCCAGTGTGTTGGGTAGAGTCCAGTGTGTTGGGTAGAGTCCAGTGTGGGTAGAGTCCAGTGTGTTGTGTAGAGTCCAGTGTGTTGTGTAGAGTCCAGTGTGTTGTGTAGAGTCCAGTGTGTTGGGTAGAGTCCAGTGTGTTGGGTAGAGTCCAGTGTGTTGGGTAGAGTCCAGTGTGCTGGGTACAGTCCAGTGTGTTGGGTAGAGTCCAGTGTGGGTAGAGTCCAGTGTGCTGGGTACAGTCCAGTGTGTTGGGTAGAGTCCAGTGTGGGTAGAGTCCAGTGTGCTGGGTACTGTCCAGTGTGCTGGGTAGAGTCCAGTGTCTTCATGAAGTCAGTTCAAGAGAGTTGGTGCTAAATAGGGTCAATGCAGATAGTCCTGGTAGCCATTAGAATAGCTATTTAGCATTCTTGTTTTGCAGTCTTGTTTAGTGGTCTATTTTTGCGGTTTTACGGCTTGGGGGTATAAACTGTTCAGGGTCCTGTGGGTTCAGTTGGCCCAGCGCCGTCCAGGTTTGGCCGGGGTAGGCCGTCATTGTAAATAAGCATTTGTTATTAACTGACTTGCCTAGTTAAATAAAGGTTAAAAACATTTTTTTTGAAACTTCTGATATTAATAATGAAATAGACAGACAGTAGATAATGCTTCTACCTGAACACATCAGGACAGAAATAGACAGACAGTAGATAATGCTTCTACCTGAACACCTCAGGACAGAAATAGACAGACAGTAGATAATGCTTCTACCTGAACACATCAGGACAGAAATAGACAGACAGTAGATCATGCTTCTACCTGAATACATCAGGACAGAAATAGACAGACAGTAGATCATGCTTCTACCTGAACACATCAGGACAGAAATAGACAGACAGTAGATCATGCTTCTACCTGAACACACCAGGACAGAAATAGACAGACAGTAGATCATGCTTCTACCTGAACACACCAGGACAGAAATAGACAGACAGTAGATAATGCTTCTACCTGAACACATCAGGACAGAAATAGACAGACAGTAGATAATGCTTCTACCTGAACACATCAGGACAGAAATAGACAGACAGTAGATAATGCTTCTACCTGAACACATCAGGACAGAAATAGACAGACAGTAGATAATGCTTCTACCTGAACACATCAGGACAGAAATAGACAGACAGTAGATAATGCTTCTATTCAAACACATCAGGACAGAAATAGACAGACAGTAGATAATGCTTCTACCTGAACACATCAGGACAGAAATAGACAGACAGTAGATAATGCTTCTACCTGAACACATCAGGACAGAAATAGACAGACAGTAGATAATGCTTCTATTCAAACACATCAGGACAGAAATAGACAGACAGTAGATAATGCTAGAAGTGCT
Source organism: Oncorhynchus kisutch (assembly GCF_002021735.2). Taxonomy (NCBI): domain Eukaryota; kingdom Metazoa; phylum Chordata; class Actinopteri; order Salmoniformes; family Salmonidae; genus Oncorhynchus; species Oncorhynchus kisutch. The sequence goes on along the minus strand of NC_034179.2, from coordinate 4,209,768 downwards.
GCTCCTCCTCTGGTTTAGAGGATCAATCCTATTGTTATCCATGTAGCCTCCAGAGAAACAGCCATTTCAACACCATACGTTCCCGGTAGTACAAACAGAGCTATGCTTTTTTTTCATGTCAATATGAAGTGGAGTGTTTTGACGACGTGGTGTGGTGGGCATTTATAGAGTCAGTACGTACCACTTTGGTGTGGTGGGCATTTATAGGGTCAGTACGTACCACTGGTGTGGTGGGCATTTATAGGGTCAGTACGTACCACTGGTGTGGTGGGCATTTATAGAGTCAGTACATACCACTGGTGTGGTGGGCATTTATAGGGTCAGTACGTACCACTGGTGTGGGGGGCATTTATAGAGTGAGTACGTACCACTGGTGTGGTGGGCATTTATAGGGTCAGTACGTACCACTGGTGTGGTGGGCATTTATAGGGTCAGTACGTACCACTGGTGTGGTGGGCATTTATAGAGTCAGTACGTACCACTGGTGTGGTGGGCATTTATAGAGTCAGTACGTACCACTTTGGTGTGGTGGGCATTTATAGAGTCAGTACGTACCACTTTGGTGTGGTGGGCATTTATAGAGTCAGTACGTACCACTGGTGTGGTGGGCATTTATAGAGTCAGTACGTACCACTTTGGTGTGGTGGGCATTTATAGAGTCAGTACGTACCACTGGTGCGGTGGGCATTTATAGAGTCAGTACGTACCACTTTGGTGTGGTGGGCATTTATAGAGTCAGTACGTACCACTGGTGTGGTGGGCATTTATAGGGTCAGTACGTACCACTGGTGTGGTGGGCATTTATAGGGTCAGTACGTACCACTTTGGTGTGGTGGGCATTTATAGGGTCAGTACGTACCACTTTGGTGTGGTGGGCATTTATAGGGTCAGTACGTACCACTTTGGTGTGGTGGGCATTTATAGGGTCAGTACGTACCACTGGTGTGGTGGGCATTTATAGGGTCAGTACGTACCACTGGTGTGGTGGGCATTTATAGGGTCAGTACGTACCACTGGTGTGGTGGGCATTTATAGGGTCAGTACGTACCACTGGTGTGGTGGGCATTTATAGGGTCAGTACGTACCACTGGTGTGGTGGGCATTTATAGGGTCAGTACGTACCACTGGTGTGGTGGGCATTTATAGGGTCAGTACGTACCACTGGTGTGGTGGGCATTTATAGGGTCAGTACGTACCACTGGTGTGGTGGGCATTTATAGGGTCAGTACGTACCACTGGTGTGGTGGGCATTTATAGGGTCAGTACGTACCACTGGTGTGGTGGGCATTTATAGAGTCAGTACGTACCACTGGTGTGGTGGGCATTTATAGAGTCAGTACGTACCACTGGTGTGGTGGGCATTTATAGGGTCAGTACGTACCACTTTGGTGTGGTGGGCATTTATAGGGTCAGTACATACCACTAGTGTGGTGGGCATTTATAGAGTCAGTACGTACCACTTTGGTGTGGTGGGCATTTATAGAGTCAGTACGTACCACTTTGGTGTGGTGGGCATTTATAGAGTCAGTACGTACCACTGGTGTGGTGGGCATTTATAGGGTCAGTACGTACCACTGGTGTGGTGGGCATTTATAGAGTCAGTACGTACCACTGGTGTGGTGGGCATTTATAGAGTCAGTACGTACCACTGGTGTGGCATTTATAGAGTCAGTACGTACCACTTTGGTGTGGTGGGCATTTATAGAGTTAGTACGTACCACTTTGGTGTGGTGGGCATTTATAGGGTCAGTACATACCACTGGTGTGGTGGGCATTTATAGAGTCAGTACGTACCACTTTGGTGTGGTGGGCATTTATAGAGTCAGTACGTACCACTTTGGTGTGGTGGGCATTTATAGAGTCAGTACGTACCACTGGTGTGGTGGGCATTTATAGGGTCAGTACGTACCACTGGTGTGGTGGGCATTTATAGAGTCAGTACGTACCACTGGTGTGGTGGGCATTTATAGAGTCAGTACGTACCACTGGTGTGGCATTTATAGAGTCAGTACGTACCACTTTGGTGTGGTGGGCATTTATAGAGTTAGTACGTACCACTTTGGTGTGGTGGGCATTTATAGAGTCAGTACGTACCACTTTGGTGTGGTGGGCATTTATAGAGTCAGTACCTACCACTTTGGCGTGGTGGGCATTTATAGAGTCAGTACCTACCACTTTGGCGTGGTGGGCATTTATAGAGTCAGTACCTACCACTTTGGCGTGGTGGGCATTCATCGGGTCAGCATATTGTAGCAGCGCCTGGAACTGGTTGTTCTTGGTGAAAGTGATGATCTTCAGGACCGTCCCGAACTTAGAGAAGATCTATGGAGACAAAATGGAAAAAAAACTAGTTCATATGAACATGTCTCTTATGCTACTTGGCACCATAGAGGAGAGCATTATTCCAGAACTCTTTTACTATGTGAGGTACTTTGAGCATCCATCAATCAATGAATCAGTCAATAACTCAACCAGTCATCTAATCAGTGGTCCAGGGTAGAAGAGGTTAGAGGTCAGGTTTACCTGGTGTAGGACCTCCAGTTATAGAGGTTAGAGGTCAGGGTTACCTGGTGTAGGGTCTCCAGTGGTCCAGGGTAGAAGAGGTTAGAGATCAGAGTTACCTGGTGTAGGGTCTCCAGTGATAGGGGTTAGAGGTTAGAGGTTAGAGGTCAGGGTTGCCTGGTGTAGGACCTCCAGTGATAGGGGTTAGAGGTCAGGGTTACCTGGTGTAGGACCTCCAGTGGTCCAGGGTAGAAGAGGTTAGAGGTCAGGGTTACCTGGTGTAGGGTCTCCAGTGATAGAGGTTAGAGGTCAGAGGTCAGGGTTACCTGGTGTAGGACCTCCAGTGATAGGGGTTAGAGGTCAGAGGTCAGGGTTACCTGGTGTAGGACCTCCAGTGATAGGGGTTAGAAGTCAGAGTTCAGGGTTACCTGGTGTAGGGTCTCCAGTGATAGGGGTTAGAGGTTAGAGAGGTTAGAGGTCAGGGTTACCTGGTGTAGGGTCTCCAGTGATAGGGGTTAGAGGTTAGAGGTCAGGGTTACCTGGTGTAGCACCTCCAGTGATAGAGATAAGACATCAGAGGGTAGAGGTCAGGGTTACCTGGTGTAGCACCTCCAGTGATACAGAGTAGAAGAGGTGAGAGGTCAGAGGGTAGAGGTCAGGGTTACCTGGTGGAGCACCTCCAGTGATACAGGGTAGAAGAGGTGAGAGGTTAGAGGTCAGGGTTACCTGGTGTAGGATCTCCAGTGATAGGGGTTAGAGGTCAGAGGTCAGGGTTACCTGGTGTAGCACCTCCAGTGATAGAGGTTAGACATCAGAGGGTAGAGGTCAGGGTTACCTGGTGTAGCACCTCCAGAGATACAGGGTAGAAGAGGTTTTCTACGATGATGCGCAGCACGGGGCTCTGTCCTGGCATCAGGGTTCCGTCACCGCCAGATGCTGAACCACCCAACGCCACTGCATTAACTGCCTGCAATGCTGCCTGAACTCTCTGTTAGGGGGGAGGAGGAGAGGGGGAAGAGAGGGAGGAGAGGGAGGAGAGGGAGGAGAGGGGGAGGAGAGAGAGGAGAGGAGAGGAGAGGGGGAGGAGAGAGAGGAGAGGAGAGGGGGAGAGAGGGGGAAGAGAGGGAGGAGGGGAGAGGGGGAAGAGAGGGAGGAGATGAGAGGGGGAAGAGAGGGAGGAGAGGGGGAAGAGAGAGAGGAGAGGAGAGGGGGGAGAGAGGGAGGAGAGGAGAGGGGGGAGAGAGGGAGGAGAGGAGAGGGGGGAGAGAGGGAGGAGAGGGGGAAGAGAGGGAGGAGAGGAGAGGGGGGAGAGAGGGAGGAGAGGAGAGGGGGGAGAGAGGGAGGAGAGGGGGAAGAGAGGGAGGAGAGGGGGAAGAGAGAGAGGAGAGGGGGAAGAGAGGGAGGAGAGGGGAGGAGAGGGGGAGGAGAGGGGAGAGAGGGAGGAGAGAGGGAGGAGAGGAGAGGGGGAAGAGAGGGAGGAGAGGAGAGGGGGGAGAGAGGGAGGAGAGGGGGAAGAGAGGGAGGAGAGGAGAGGGGGGAGAGAGGGAGGAGAGGAGAGGGGGAAGAGAGAGGAGAGGGGAAGAGAGGGAGGAGAGGAGAGGGGAAGAGAGGGAGGAGAGGAGAGGAGAGGGGAAGAGAGGAAGGAGAGGGGAGGAAGGGAGTAGAGAGAGGAAAGAGAGGGGGAAAGAGAGTGAGGAGAGGAGAGGGGGAAGAGAGGAGAGAAGGGGGAAGAGAGGAGGAGGGGGTGGAAAGATGAGGGGGGAGAGAGGAGGGAGGAGAGGGGAAGAGAGGGAGGAGAGGGAGAGGGGGGAAGAGAGGGAGAGAGGAGAGGGGGAAGAGAGGGAGGAGAGGAGAGGAAGGGGGAAGGAGGGAGGAGAGGGGGGAAGAGAGGGAGGAGAGGGGAAGAGAGGGGAGAGAGGGAGAAGAGGGGGAGAGAGGGAGAGGAGAGGAGAGGGGGAGAGAGGGAGGAGAGGGGGAAGAGAGGGAGGAGGAGGGGAGAGAGAGGAGAGGGGAAGAGAGGGAGGAGGGGGAAGAGAGGGGAGGAGAGGGGAAAGAGGGGAGAGGAGAAGGGGAGGAGATGGGGGGAAGAGAGGGAAGGAGGAGGGAGGAGAGGAGAGGGGGAAGAGAGGGAGGAGAGGAGAGGGGGGAGAGAGGGAGGAGAGGAGGAAGAGAGGAGGAGAGGGGAGGAGAGGGAGGAGAGGGGGAGAGAGAGAGGAGAGGAGAGGGGAAGAGAGAGAGGAGAGGAGAGGGGGAAGAGAGGGAGGAGGGGAGAGGGGGGAGAGAGAGAGGAGAGGAGAGGGGGAAGAGAGAGAGGAGAGGGGGAAGAGAGAGAGGAGAGGAGAGGGGGAAGAGAGAGAGGAGTGGAGAGGGGAAGAGAGAGAGGAGAGGAGAGGGGGGAAGAGAGGGAGGAGAGGAGAGGAGGAAGAGAGAGAGGAGAGGAGAGGGGGAAGAGAGGGAGGAGAGGAGAGGGGGAAGAGAGGGAGGAGAGGAGAGGGGGAGAGAGGGAGGAGAGGGGAGGGGGGAGAGAGAGAGGAGAGGAGAGGGGGAAGAGAGAGAGGAGAGGGGGGGAGAGAGAGAGGAGTGGAGAGGGGGAAGAGAGAGAGGAGAGGAGAGGGGGAAGAGAGAGAGAGGAGAGGAGAGGGGGAAGAGAGGGAGGAGAGGAGAGGAGGAAGAGAGAGAGGAGAGGAGAGGGGGAAGAGAGGGAGGAGAGGAGAGGGGGAAGAGAGGGAGGAGGGAGAGGGGGGGCGAGAGGGAGGAGAGGGGGAGGGGGGAGAGAGGGAGGAGAGGAGAGGGGGGAGAGAGGGAGAGAGGAGGAGAGAGGGAAGAGGAGAGGGGAAGAGAGGAGAGGGGGAAGAGAGGGAGGAGAGGGGGAGGAGATGGAGGAGAGGAGAGGGGGGAGAGAGAGAGGAGAGGAGAGGGGGAAGAGAGGGAGGAGAGGAGAGGGGGAACGAGAGGGAGGAGAGAGGGAGGAGAGGGGGAAGAGAGGGAGGAGAGGAGAGGGGGGATAGAGAGGAGAGGAGAGGGGAAGAGAGAGAGAGGAGAGGGGGAAGAGAGGGAGGAGAGGGGGAGGAGAGGGAGGAGAGGGGAGGAGAGGGAGGAGAGGGGAGGAGAGAGAGGAGAGGGGGAAGAGAGGGAGAGAGGGAGAGGGGAGGAGAGAGAGAGGAGAGGAGAGGGGGAGAGAGGGAGGAGAGGAGAGGGGGGAGAGAGGGAGGAGAGAGGGAGGAGAGGGGGAAGAGAGGGAGGAGAGGAGAGGGGGAAGAGAGAGAGGAGAGGAGAGGGGGAAGAGAGGGAGGAGAGGAGAGGGGGAAGAGAGAGAGGAGAGGAGAGGGGGAAGAGAGAGAGGAGAGGAGAGGGGGAGGAGAGGGAGGAGAGAGGGAGGAGAGGAGAGGGGGAAGAGAGAGAGGAGAGGAGAGGAGAGGGGGGAGAGGAGAGGAGAGGGGGAAGAGAGAGAGGAGAGGAGAGGGGGAGGAGAGAGAGGAGAGGGGGAGAGAGAGGAGAGGAGAGGGAGTAAAGAGGGAGGAGGAGGGGGAGAGAGAGAGGAGAGGGGGAGAGAGAGGAGAGGAGAGGGAGTAAAGAGGGAGGAGAGGAGAGGGGGAGAGGGGTGAGAGAGAGGAGAGGGGGAGAGAGGGAGGAGAGGGGGATGTTGGGTTTAATACCCCAAAAAACAATAATCCTAAATGATATAACTTTTTAACTTATTCTCATAATGTTGCTCACCACATAGTATATACACAATAATATATAACACACATTGGGTTTACCATGACAATAAACAATCAATAATATATAACACACATTGGGTTTACCATGACAATAAACAATCAATAATATATAACACACATTGGGTTTACCATGACAACAAACAATCAATAATATATTGATATATATATATATATATATTGGTCATCCATTGTGTGTGTTGTAACGTGATACTCTACAGTGGCTAGAAACAACTGACCAGGGTGGACTGGACCAGCCTGTTGTTGGAAAGGTCCTATCACAAACACAACAACTGACCAGGATGGACTGGATGGACCAGCCTGTTGTTGGAAGGTCCTATCACAAACACAACAACTGACCAGGATGGACTGGACCAGCCTGTTGTTGGAAAGGTCCTATCACAAACACAACAACTGACCAGGATGGACTGGATGGACCAGCCTGTTGTTGGAAAGGTCCTAACACAAACACAACAACTGACCAGGATGGACTGGATGGACCAGCCTGTTGTTGGAAAGGTCCTATCTCAAACACAACAACTGACCAGGATGGACTGGACCAGCCTGTTGTTGGAAAGGTCCTATCCCAAACACAACAACTGACCAGGATGGACTGGACCAGCCTGTTGTTGGAAAGGTCCTATCACAAACACAACAACTGACCAGGATGGACTGGATGGACCAGCCTGTTGTTGGAAAGGTCCTATCACAAACACAACAACTGACCAGGATGGACTGGATGGACCAGCCTGTTGTTGGAAAGGTCCTATCACAAACACAACAACTGACCAGGATGGACTGGATGGACCAGCCTGTTGTTGGAAAGGTCCTATCACAAACACAACAACTGACCAGGATGGACTGGATGGACCAGCCTGTTGTTGGAAAGGTCCTATCACAAAGACCACTGGTTGCATGTCTTGTGTTGCCACAATCAACAGCCTGATCAAATCTACAGTATGTGAGGAGATGTGTCGCGCTGCATGAGGCAAATGGTGGTCACACCAGATGCTGACTGGTTTTCTGATCCACACCCATTATTTGTTTAAATTGACCGATTTTCTTATATGATCTGCAAATTATATTTTTGATCAGTATACATGAGGCCCTGATTGGTCAGGCTTTATGATACTCACTCCCTGATTGGTCAGGTTGTAATGTACATGCAGTGGATTCAGTCTATGATTGGTCAGGTTGGACTGTACTCAGCCCCTGATTGGGCAGGTTGGACTGTACTCAGCCCCTGATTGGGCAGGTTGGACTGTACTCAGCCCCTGATTGGTCAGGTTGGACTGTACTCAGCCCCTGATTGGTCAGGTTGGACTGTACTCACCCCCTGATTGGGCAGGTTGTCTGTCTTTAGCTCGCGGTGGTTGGAGTACTGGATGTAGACTGGCTGGTTGCGTACGTGAGGTGTTGCTGTGGTGTAGTAGTTCACCATGGTGATCGCTGCCTCCTCTGAAGCCATTTCTATAAAAGCCTGGTTGGTTTGGGAGGGAACAACAAAGACACATACGTCAGACACGTACGCTTGTACAGGACAAAGCTACAGTGAAATTCATGTATATTAGTAGCAATAGAAATTTAGTCCGGGATTCAATCCGATCGCGATTTGGACGCCTTTGAAAGGTCCTTTATGTTTGCACCGGCACGTGAATCTCCGCAAACTGTGGGAACATTTAGCTTTTAACATTTTACTGCTAAATCAGGGTCACACAGAGCGGTTCCTGGTAGTCTTAAACAAATCTACTTTGAAACAAAAGTATCCACCTCACACACATGGTTATGGGTTTAAAATGAAGAAGACACCTGTACCATGTCAGATATATAGAGTTGACATGTATTACATTTTGAGTTTACATCCCAATATTACACTTTATATACAGTAACAGAAGACTGACATTTTGAACCCAGAGACCTGAAAATAGCTGTGCAGCGACGCTCCCCCATCCAATCTGACAGAGCTTGAGATGATCTGCAGAGAAGAATGGGAGAAACTCCCCAAATACTGGTGTGCCAAACTTGTAGCGTCATACCCAAGAAGACTTGAGGCTGTAATCGCTGCCAATTATGGGGTATTGTGATGTCATTATGGGGTATTGTGATGTCGTTATGGGGTATTGTGATGTCATTATGGGGTATTGTGATGTCATTATGGGGTATTGTGATGTCAGTATGGGGTATTGTGATGTCGTTATGTGGTATTGTGATGTCATTATGGGGTATTGTGATGTCATTATGGGGTATTGTGATTTCATTATGGGGTATTGTGATGTCATTATGGGGTATTGTGATGTCATTATGGGGTATTGTGTGTAGATTGACGAGAAAAGAAAAAAAATGTGATCAATTTTAGAATACGGCTGTAATGTAACAAAATGTGGAAAAGGTCAAGGGGTCTGAATATTTTCCCAATGCAATGTCTATTTTTTAATTTAAGTCTGACATGATATGAATGTACTGACATTTTTAAAATGTATTAATCACACAAAGTCAAAGAATTACAAATCCTATACAGCATATTCCTGCCCCGCGTTGTAACACTTCCTGGCTGGGGGCTGGGCGCAAGTCAAGAGCTGAGTGAACGAGTTTTAGAAGCGCAGCGCACAGACATAAAAGTTGGTCTAATTTACTTGAAACTAAAGTCTACTGAAGTTAGACTTCTTTTCTTGTGTTTCTTGGCTATTTCCATTATTTTATTCACAAGCTTGTAACGGGGTTCTTCTGTCGAAGGAGAGGCGGACCAATACGCAGGGTGGTTGAACTTCATGGTTTTTTAATAAGAAAAAATATACATGAACAAACTACAAAACAGTAAATGTGAAAACCCGAAACCAGTCCCGTGTGGCACAAACACTGACACAGGAGACAATCACCCACAAAACCCAAAACCAGTCCCGTGTGGCACAAACACTGACACAGGAGACAATCACCCACAAAACCCAAAACCAGTCCCGTGTGGCACAAACACTGACACAGAGACAATCACCCACAAAACCCGAAACCAGTCCCGTGTGGCACAAACACTGACACAGGAGACAATCACCCACAAAACCCAAAACCAGTCCCGTGTGGCACAAACACTGACACAGGAGACAATCACCCACAAAACCCAAAACCAGTCCCGTTGTGGCACAAACACTGACACAGGAGACAATCACCCACAAAACCCAAAACCAGTCCGTGTGGTACAAACACTGACACAGGAGACAATCACCCACAAAACCCAAAACCAGTCCCGTGTGGCACAAACACTGACACAGGAGACAATCACCCACAAAACCCAAAACCAGTCCCGTGTGGTACAAACACTGACACAGGAGACAATCACCCACAAAACCCAAACCAGTCCCGTGTGGTACAAACACTGACACAGGAGACAATCACCCACAAACCCAAAACCAGTCCTGTGTGGTACAAACACTGACACAGGAGGACAATCACCCACAAAACCCAAAACCAGTCCCGTGTGGTACAAACACTGACACAGGAGACAATCACCCACAAAACCCGAAAACCAGTCCCGTGTGGTACAAACACTGACACAGGAGACAATCACCCACAAAACCCAAAACCAGTCCCGTGTGGCACAAACACTGACACAGGAGACAATCACCCACAAAACCCAAAACCAGTCCCGTGTGGCACAAACACTGACACAGGAGACAATCACCCACAAAACCCAAAACCAGTCCCGTGTGGCACAAACACTGACACAGGAGACAATCACCCACAAAACCCAAAACCAGTCCTGTGTGGCACAAACACTGACACAGGAGACAATCACCCACAAAACCCAAAACCAGTCCTGTGTGGTACAAACACTGACACAGGAGACAATCGCCCACAAAACCAGTCCCGTGTGGTACAAACACTGACACAGGAGACAATCACCCACAAAACCCAAAACCAGTCCTGTGTGGTACAAACACTGACACAGGAGACAATCACCCACAAAACCCAAAACCAGTCCTGTATGGCACAAACACTGACACAGGAGACAATCAACCACAAAACCCAAAACCAGTCCCGTGTGGCACAAACACTGACACAGGAGACAATCACCCACAAAACCCAAAACCAGTCCTGTGTGGTACAAACACTGACACAGGAGACAATCACCCACAAAACCCAAAACCAGTCCTGTGTGGTACAAACACTGACACAGGAGACAATCACCCACAAAACCCAAAACCAGTCCTGTGTGGTACAAACACTGACACAGGAGACAATCACCCACAAAACCCAAAACCAGTCCCGTGTGGCACAAACACTGACACAGGAGACAATCACCCACAAAACCCAAAACCAGTCCTGTGTGGTACAAACACTGACACAGGAGACAATCACCCACAAAACCCAAAACCAGTCCTGTGTGGTACAAACACTGACACAGGAGACAATCACCCACAAAACCCAAAACCAGTCCCGTGTGGCACAAACACTGACACAGGAGACAATCACCCACAAAACCCAAAACCAGTCCCGTGTGGCACAAACACTGACACAGGAGACAATCACCCACAAAACCCAAAACCAGTCCCGTGTGGCACAAACACTGACACAGGAGACAATCACCCACAAAACCCAAAACCAGTCCCGTATGGCACAAACACTGACACAGGAGACAATCACCCACAAAACCCAAAACCAGTCCTGTATGGCACAAACACTGACACAGGAGACAATCACCCACAAAACCCAAAACCAGTCCTGTGTGGTACAAACACTGACACAGGAGACAATCACCCACAAAACCCAAAACCAGTCCCGTGTGGCACAAACACTGACACAGGAGACAATCACCCACAAAACCCAAAACCAGTCCTGTGTGGTACAAACACTGACACAGGAGACAATCACCCACAAAACCCAAAACCAGTCCTGTGTGGTACAAACACTGACACAGGAGACAATCGCCCACAAAACCAGTCCCGTGTGGTACAAACACTGACACAGGAGACAATCACCCACAAAACCCAAAACCAGTCCTGTGTGGTACAAACACTGACACTGGAGACAATCACCCACAAAACCCAAAACCAGTCCTGTGTGGTACAAACACTGACACAGGAGACAGTCACCCAGAAAACCCAAAACCAGTCCTGTGTGGTACAAACACTGACACTGGAGACAATCACCCACAAAACCCAAAACCAGTCCTGTGTGGTACAAACACTGACACAGGAGACAGTCACCCACAAAACCCAAAACCAGTCCTGTGTGGTTTTGACATAGGAGACAATCGCCCACAAAACCAGTCCCGTGTGGTACAAACACTGACACAGGAGACAATCACCCACAAAACCCAAACAGGCTACCTAAATATGGTTCCCAATCAGAGACAATGACTAACACCTGCCTCTGATTGAGAACCATATCAGGCCCAAACACAGAAACAGACAAACTAGACACACAACATAGAATGCCCACTCAGATCACACCCTGACCAAACAAAACATAGAAACATACAAAGCAAACTATGGTCAGGGTGTGACAAAGCTAGGTTGTTTTTCTATGTTTGAGTTTCAACTGCTAGGGAAAAGAAGACAACGCTTCCACCAAAGATGTGTATAACTAAACCAAGATAGACCACAGCCCGTCGTTTCAAACGGGGGGGAACGAATGAGTCGCAGTGGGCAGAGCCAAGCAAGGAGGTGGGCAGAGCCAAGCACAAGCTAGCGAGATCCTATTGGCGTGCTGTAGCACATATTTGCATATTTCCGTTAGGGAACACCTACTCTGTGAAGTGCAATAACTCAATTGGCCTTTGCTCTCCTTCTAAACACCTTTTTTTTTACTTTAAAAAAGGGTAAAGTCTACAAAAACGTAGTCCACTTTGTTCGTAACAGATTCTAGTTTTGGGAACAGAAAACTGTATGTTTTATCAATGAGAAAAGTAGCAGAATGCCGGCCAAAATCTCCTTCCATCTTCTCCCTGCCGGCTAGTTGGCTTCCTCTCACTACCATATTTGGTAGTGAGTGGAAACATCAAGGGGATGCTTCAACATTTACACATCCAGTGAAATATCTGTCTCACTGTTCCATCTGTGCTTCTACCAGTCAGACTCAATCTCACAGGCACAAACAGGACTTGAGTCGCGTTACCGCGGTAACCCCCGCCCTTAAAGGCAGGTAAAAAATGTTTGTCTCATCTGTGATATTTAGGTTAGACTCAAGTCACAGAAAATGAAATGAAACAATATACCACATTACGTCTTACTACTGATACACAGCAGGTAGCCTAGTGGTTAGAGCTTTGGACTAGTAACCTGAAAGGTTGCAAGATCAAATCCCTGAGCTGACAAGATAAAAAATCTGTTGTTCAGCCCCTGAACAAGGCAGTTAACCCACTGTTTCCCAGTAGGCCGTCATTGAAAATAAGATTTTATTCTAAACTGACCTGCCTAGTTAAAAAGAAAGGTAAAATATATATATATTGTGTAAGAAACATTACAAAGCATGCTCATCATTTTTGTGTGTTTTGTTGGTGTCATTGTGATGGGGGATTTTTTTAATCTACCTGCCACAGTGTCTGGTAGACCAAAGAGTTACTGTAATTTCCTGCCTGTCACTCAGTCAGAGCCTGCAGCACAGAGCCAATATGGATGTTCAGAACTTCTTCCGAAAGAGAGTCAAAAAAAAGAGAGCAGGTTGATCAGGTTGAACACGAGCAGGAAGTAGTGAATGAGAGGGCAGAACAGGAAGTAGTGAATGAGAAGGCACAAACAGGAAGTAGTGAATGAGAGGGCAGAACAGGAAGTAGTGAATGAGAAGGCACTAACAGGAAGTAGTGAATGAGAGGGCAGAACAGGAAGTAGTGAATGAGAGGGCAGAACAGGAAGTAGTGAATGAGAGAGCCGAGCAGGCAGAAAGTCAAAGTGCAGCAGAGTTAGCCACAGGTTTTGTGCAGGGTTGTTGGTAGCTAACTAGCTAGTCTCCCTCAGCATAAGGGTTGTTGATAGCTAACTAGCTAGTCTCCCTCAGCATAAGGGTTGTTGATAGCTAACTAGCTAGTCTCCCTTAGCATAAGGGTTGTTGATAGCTAACTAGCTAGTCTCCCTTAGCATAAGGGTTGGTGGTAGCAAACTAGCTAGTCTCCTTCAGCATAAGGGTTGTTGATAGCTAACTAGCTAGTCTCCCTTAGCATAAGGGTTGTTGATAGCTAACTAGCTAGTCTCCCTTAGCATAAGGGTTGGTGGTAGCTAACTAGCTAGTCTCCCTCACCATAAGGGGACGGCAGCGTAGCCTAGTGGTTAGAGTGTTGGACTAGTCACCAAAAGGTTGCAAGTTCAAATCCCTGAGCTGACAAGGTACCTGTCGTTCTGCCCCTGAACAGGCAGTCAACCCACGGTAGACCGTCATTGAAAATAAGAATTTGTTATTTACTGACTTGCCTAGTTAAATAAAATAAGGGTTGGTTGTAGCTAAGTAGCTAGTCACCCTCTGCAGAAAGGGTCTAATGCTAGTGTTAGCACTCTGCATTCTTAAGCTACTGGGTGTCAGCCTGTGTTGATATAAGTCATTATATTAGGAAAATCAGTTTATTTCCAGCAAGTGTATTTGATGGGTTTTGGTTCTGTTTTTTTTCCCTGACTGAAGCACATATCCCCCTCATAAGTTTACAGCCGAAAGGGATATTTGCTAATGAGTTCAGTGACCATTGTCTCCGTTGCCCGCATTAGAAATGTGAAGATACCTAAATCTTCCTCACGTATTATCATGTTTAACCAACAGAGGATATGCCCCCTTTGATCTAAACTCCTCCATGTCTTCAAATCCTACAAACACCCATAGTCACAATGTTATAAATGTTAACATCTACAATGTCATTGTGTTTTCATTCATTCCAATGCAAGTTTTGCACCTTTTTAAGAGACAAAACTATGGGGGGAAATTAAACTTGGTTTGTACTGAATAAGACTCATTCTCAGCTAAACTGACACATTATGCTGGGAGTCCACTGCGTCTCTTTGATATACCTAAAAGAACCAATCAAGCCAGACAAATTGGACTGGATAATTTATGTATCAGAGTATTAGTAAATAGAATCTTTCTATTCTTGTGTAAATAGCACATTCCATTTGAATGTCAAAGGGGGTCCTTGAGCAGAATGTGGGTAAGCAGGGGGAGGCAGGGGGAGGCAGGGAGAGACAGGGGGGGGCAGGGAGAGAGGGAGAGGCACAGGGAGGCCGGGAGAGACAGGGGGAGGCAGGGAGAGAGGAAGAGGCACGGGGAGGCCGGGAGAGACAGGGGGAGGCAGGGAGAGAGGGAGAGGCACGGGGAGGCCGGGAGAGACAGGGGGAGGCAGGGAGAGAGGGAGAGGCACGGGGAGGCCGGGAGAGACGAGGGGGAGGCAGGGAGAGAGGGAGAGGCACGGGGAGGCCGGGAGAGACAGGGGGAGGCAGGGAGAGAGGGAGAGGCACGGGGAGGCCGGGAGAGACAGGGGGAGGCAGGGAGAGAGGGAAGGCACGGGGATGGCCGGGAGAGACAGGGAGAGACAGGGGGAGGCAGGGAGAGAGGGAGAGGCAGGGGGAGGCAGGGAGAGAGGGAGAGGCAGGGAGAGACAGGGGGAGGCAGGGAGAGAGGGAGAGGCAGGGAGAGACAGCGGGAGGCAGGGAGAGAGGGAGAGACAGGGGGAGGCAGGGAGAGACAGGGGAGGCAGGAGAGAGGAGAGGCAGGGAGAGGCAGGGAGAGACAGGGGGAGGCAGGGAGAGAGGGAGAGGCACGGGGAGGCCGGGGAGGCCGGAGAGCAGGGGGAGGGCGGGAGAGAGGGAGAGGCACGGGGAGGCCGGGAGAGACAGGGGGAGGCAGGGAGAGAGGGAGAGGCACGGGGAGGCCGGAGAGACAGGGGAGGCAGGGAGAGAGGGAGAGGCACGGGGAGGCCGGAGAGACGGGGGAGGCAGGGAGAGAGGAGAGGCACGGGGAGGCCGGGAAGACAGCGGAGGCAGGGAGAGAGGGAGAGGCAGGGAGAGACAGGGGGAGGCAGGGAGAGAGGGAGAGGCAGGGAGAGACAGGGGGAGGCAGGGAGAGAGGGAGA